>NW_011347306.1:26751-28270 GCF_000735185.1 Notothenia coriiceps
TTAGCATAGTGAGTAAGTGTGTGTGTGCATGTGACCACTAACAGTGTGTTTACTACACTCCCCCATTCGCGAGCAGGGAACTTGATCTGCCAACCTGAAGTGTTGTTGTAAATGAAGCCGGTCTCATGAGCATCAAAGTCCTTTAACACCATTACTGTTAATTCAACAAACTTGTGAGGCAATGTCAAAAAGTACATTTGCCAACCAAGACACATTCTACCAAGTCTTCTAACCACTATAAGTGTCCATGTGCGATTCAACATGTTTTAACACTAAGTAGTTTGTATGACATGTTGTCCTATCTTGTCTAAAGGTGATCTGTGATGTGTCTTGAATGTCCACACTGGTAGTGTGGGTGAATGCCTGCTGTGTCACAGCCTCCTCATGGCAGCCTCTCATTTACACTCTGAACTCTCGCCAACTATTCTGTTTCTATGTAGTTTTGACAATATAAATAATACGAATAAGTGGAAAAAGCAGTACACATTTTATTTTAAAAATCAATATCTCTTATAAAAGCATTTATTTTGTTGCACTCAATTGTATACAAAAAACATGAGAAAGTAGGTTGATGAACTATTTAAAAAAGACAACTTGCACTGCACAGGGGAATTGCACTGCCATTGCACACCAGGCTAAACACTGTGTAAATTGGGTTAGATGTCCTGTTTAGGGAATCCTCTAATGTGACATGTTTACATGCTTTATAGTTTAAAAAAAGCAATGATTTGCTCTTTCTTTACCTTGACATCAGTTAAAGGGGCCCCATTAACCCTATTTTTAGGATCACATATTTGTATTGTCTGCCTCTACTGCGACATGTCTCCATGCTTTAATGTTCAAAAAGCTCTTTATGTTTTTCATACTGCCTGTGCTGCAGCACCTCTTTTCACCCTCTGTCTGAAACCAGAGCCCAGTCTGCTCTGATTGGTTAGCTGGCTGGCTCTGCTCTGTTGTGATTGGTAACCGCTTAGCGGTGTGTCGCGAAATTTCTCATACCACTGTGTTGGGCACTAGCAATAGAGGCGTTCATAGTGAAGTTCACTATTGTTTCAGCACAAGTACAACACACCTCCAATTGAAACATTGCAGGGGCAGGGGCGCAGAGTGTGGGGAATAGACTTTGAGATTTGTAGCGGCTTCAGCCAGACCATTTACATCAGGGGGGTCGCACTCTTTTTCAGCTCGGGAGCTACTTTAAAATGACGACAGCGCCCCAAGATGATCTCTTACAGGGCGCGCCCTGCAAGCACTCTGTGTCACGAGCGGCTGCTAGTGGACTAAATGGTGGGCGCGCTCCACACTAATTGCGCTGCATAGGCGGCATAATACGTGCGCCGCGTTTGCGCTTCAGATGAGGAGGGGTGGGCCCCCTCATAAGCGCATGAAAGCAGTATGGGCACAATAAAAACGTCAAGACTGGCTTACTGTATGTCAACTCAAGTGGCCATGCCATAGTAAGCGATGGATGATAGGGTAACTTTTTTTTCCTTTCATGCCATGCGATCTACCCCATCTA
>NW_011347306.1:28315-40494 GCF_000735185.1 Notothenia coriiceps
GTATTTGTAGGGGACATTATATTTTGGCCATGGTGAAAACGTTTCGTATCTTGATTTTTAGGTGATACCGGTGACAACATAAATATAAAAAAGCAAAACGGTTTTCAATTATGGTCAGACTAAAATTATGCGTCACATCTGTCTACGGTCCACTCGAGCGGCAACCTGACCGACCCAGGACTGATGAGCGCAACACAAAGAAAAGGGAAACGTCAACGAACAAAAACAGGGATTTAATTCTGCGGGCACAGAGTAACGCTTTCACAGCAACCTGCGGTTTTACCGGTATGTTTAAGTACGAACAAAGTTTCAACCGGTGCGCAGCCCTTACCCGTATCGAGAACCAACAAGGAGAGGGAACGACCACGCGGACCGATCTCACGTCATCAATTTCAATGGGGTATGTAATTTATTTCAGAAAACACTTTGTTATATTCCCATGGAATCAGCTCTTAAACGTCCCGATAGCATGAATATTATAAATGGCTTTGAGTAATAAAACAACAGAACCCTTAATCTCTGGCAAGCCCGTAGCGCGTGTAAAGGAATCACGACCAGCCATCTGAGCCGGCCACGGCAAAGTAACTGGATGCCTAACTGCCCTCAGCTGCCAATCCTGCACAAAGCTGACTCTCGCGTGCCCTCATTGCTGGGACCGCACGTGGTCGTGTGTTTGGAGAGGACGTTCTGTAAGAAAGCGAAGGAGAGGCAGGCCTATTTCCGGTTGTTATTGACAAATCACGCGCACTCGAGCTGTTTCTGCATTCTTGACTACCTACCTTTAACTCTTTTTAGTGTGCAGCTATATGTTTTATTGTATTTCAAAGTGGTCCATTTAAATAATATTTTTTTTCCTTGCAATGTGCAGCAGCGACTCCCCAAGTCGCTGTGTTTAATTATTTTAAACTAGTACACAGGCCTGTTATTATTTTTTAATTCCTTATATAGGAGTTCTTTGTTTCCGTTATAGAGTACATTATATCAATGAACCTAATACGCCTAATACAATGCAAAAAAACTGTAATTGCTTTTTTGTCTGATGAGTCAACAATAAAATACAAACTTTATAGCTATTCAAGCTATGAAATATTTTGCGGCTCCAGACCAAAAAAGAAATGTTTTGGAAAAAGAGCCGAAAAAGGCTTTTTGGTCAAAAAGGTTGCAAGACCGCCTGTCTAACCGCGTGGAGGTTTCACCGCGCGCGAGCGGTCAGCTGGCTTACTCCTGTCTATTCAACCAGGGACGCCTGGAGACGCGGCGGGCCTTGTTTCCGCACGTGCGTAAGATACTGTGGGAAACAACGAGGCCGGAGGAGAAGAGGAACCTAGTGTGGTGCAGGGCAGTGAGTGCTGACTGGAGAGAGCGAGCGCAAACAAGCTGAGCCTGAAGTAACTACATACGAAACCAGGTAGTAAAAAACATGACTTACCTGCTGCGACAAGTGTCAGACAAGACGCAAGCGAAAAAACTTTAAAATGCCGTTTTTTGAATAGATCAATCAGCTAAAACCAACCTGTAGCTGTCGATCCAAACTCACAACAACGTCCTAAAGACAAGAAAAAGCACGATTGTATTCGCCCATGACACTGCGTGGTCGTGTACATGTAACTTTTTCCAGTTCCGAACAGTAGCTGTAGGAGTTGGATCACACACACACACACAGCACCACACACACACGGCACACACCACCACACACACACACACAACAACACACACACACAGGCCACACACTACACACAACACACACACACAGGCACAACACCCACACACACACACACGGTCACCACCCACACGACACACGACACACACAGTGCAGAGGTTTGAGCCGCTTGAAATGCGGTTGCTTCTGCTCTGAAATGGAATATATTGTTACATAATAATAGACATTTAAATTTTTGATTTATCTCCGATTGATTGAATGGAAGAAGTAGTAGCCATGAAAACATGACCCAAACACCTAATTATCAACAATATTTTATTTTATACATCAAAAACAAACAAGGATGCATAGCCTGTATATAGAAGTATATGTAGTCTGACATTATTGCTATAAAAAAAGGTGATTTCACCATGTCATTAGTGTTCTTATCAAAAAGTACACATGTATTAGTTTGTAGCGTCCAAATCCAAATGTTTCCCTCAATGGCGCTTGTGCCCTGGCATGTGGCCTTTCGCCCTGAAAAAAACGTGTGAAACCGCAAAAAGGCCAAATACCATCCTGTTTTTTATTGTTGCCTAAAATGACAGAAATTCAACCTGTCCATAACTGTTTCAATGACATCGGACTGTTTCCCTTGTAGTCTAAATCTGCCTACAAAAACAACTCCAAAATGTAAACTGCCTAGGTTGACATTGGGGGTGTGGTTAAAGTAACAAATCTTTTATTGGAGGCCATAAAACAACTCATCACGAATACAACCAAAAAAAACAACAACCTTTAAAGCAAGATAACTAGAGTGTATCTAATCACAATCCAAGAAGCCAAACTGTCATGGTCATGTGGATATCGATTGAATGGATATTTCTTTTTATCCCGTTACTGCTCTCTGTAGATACAGATAGCTCTTACTACTTTAAATCCAGGCTGAAGAACTTTTCTTTTTGCCGCTGCTTTGTAAAACATTCCATATCCCACATGCGAGTTGTATTCATGAATTTTATAGAGAGAGAGCGCGAGAGAGCGATTAACATTAACAAGATAATCACAGCTTAAAAATTAATAACATGATAATCACCATTTAACTATGTCCAAAGACCCATTTCTTTATGTAAAAATTTTTGGGAATGGAAAGAAGAAATTAAAGAAGGCGGATGATATCCGATTTCCACATCACACGTATGATGTAGTTATATAACAGGTGTTCTGTGTGTCAAAAGAAAAGACCAGCCCAGCACACCTATCAATCATCAAACCCGTGGGTCCATTTCAGTTACGTGTTGATAATTACAGCAAAAGTATTCTCCGTCGGGAACCCTCCTGCAACAACACCACGCCCCGTTACTTGATCCTGATTCTGGGGCCAGGGAAGACATCCATCAAAGATGTTCTATTGAGAAGACGATCATATGTGACACAGAAGTTTCAAAACCGTCTAGCTCTTCGTATTGTCCAGAACAAGTGGCTAACGAAAATCAAGTCTTACAACTGCGTCTGGCATATTACTGTCCGCACCGAGTTGGCGGACTTTACTTTGCTACTTTAACATCATTTTGATGGGGGGCAAGCAATTCTTTTGTAGGGTTATCCCTACCCAGCCATAGGAGCGCTGCCTGCCACTGGTGAGGAACGGCGGGAGCCACTTCTGCACATCGTTAAAGCGTTAAATATTTTAACGCAATTTAATATTAAAAATGAATACTCGCGTTAACGGCGCTAAATTTGCAGCAATAATTTTATATATACTTGGTTTACGTAACTTGTACTCTCTTGCTTTTTTAATGACTGTATAAAACCATCCTGCGTAGTAACGCGTGTTTTCCACTGCACATTTCTAATGCGTCCTAATGCTTCATTTCTGCTAAAGCACTTTGCCGTAGTGGGAAAAGTTGTATATATATTTTCCCTTGCCCTAAGAAAAGCCACACTTAATAGTTTGAGTTTACTTATCAACAGCACCTAGTATGAGTCCCAGATTTGGGTCATATTCTACGCCGCGGCAAGAAACAACACCACCGAGCGGTCAAAAAGTGTGCTTTACACCGCCGTGAAATACCCTCCGCGCGCAGATTAAACCCCGCGAGCAGAGAACAGCCCTCTGCTCCGCGGGAATTGGGTCAGCCTCACCTGACGGAGTCGTTGGCGCGCGCGTGAAATTTTCTGACATTTGGGGCGGAGCCACTGACTTTTGATTGACAGCGCCAGAAACCTGGAGTTGCCACGGTGGGACTAAAATCGTGCCTGATTAAGTACTAGAGCCGAGGAGTGACAGAGCAAGATCTCATGTGACGGAATCTGAAAGGAAAGGGTGGCAGAATTTTTTTCGGCTGCGACTTCAAAATTCTAACAGACATCGAGCCCAGGTTACAGCCAATACATACCACAGTGCGGCCACAAAAAGTTATTTAGTCAGCCACCAATTGTGCAAGTTCTTCCCACTTTGAAAAAGAGATGGAGAGGCCCTGTTAATTTTCATCCCCTAGGTACAACTCTCAACAGAAGAGACAGAATGAAAAGAAAAAAAAAAAGAAATGCAGGAAATCCACATGTAAAGTGATTCTTAAAGAATAATGGCAAATTACGCTGTAAAAAAGATTTGGCACCTACAAACAAAACAAGATTTCTGGCTCTCACAGACCTGTAACTTCTTCTTTAAGAGCCTCCTCTGTCCTCCACTTGTTAACTGTATTAATGGCACCTTTTTGAACTCGTTATCAGTATAAAAGACACCTGTCCACAACCTCAAACAGTCACACTCCAAACTCCACTATGGCCAAGACCAAAGAGCTGTCAAAGGAACACCAGAAACAAAATTGTAGACCTGCACCAGGCTGGGAAGACTGAATCTGCAATAGGTAAGCAGCTTGGTGTGAAGAAAACAACTGTGGGAGCAATTATTAGAAAATGGAAGACATACAAGACCACTGATAATCTCCCTCGAGCTGGGGCTCCACGCAAGATCTCACCCCGTGGGGTCAAAATGATCACAAGAACGGTGAGCAAAAATCCCAGAACCACACGGGGGACCTAGTCAATGACCTGCAGAGAGCTGGGACCAAAGTAACAAAGGCTACCATCAGTAACACACTACGCCGCCAGGGACTCAAATCTGCAGTGCCAGACGTGTCCCCCTGCTTAAGCCAGTACATGTCCAGGCCCGTCTGAAGTTTGCTAGAGAGCATTTAGATGATCCAGAAGAGGATTGGGAGAATGTCATATGGTCAGATGAAACCAAAATAGAACTTTTTGGTAAAAACTCAACTAGACGTGTTTGGAGGAGAAAGAATGCTGAGTTGCATCCAAAGAACACCATACCTACTGTGAAACATGGGGGTGGAAACATCATGCTTTGGGGCTGTTTTTCTGCAAAGGGACCAGGACGACTGATCCGTGTAAAGGAAACAATGAATGGGGCCATGTATCGTGAGATTTTGAGTGACAACCTCCTTTCATCAGCAAGGGCATTGAAGATGAAACGTGTCTGGGTCTTTCAGCATGACAATGATCCCAAACACACCGCCCGGGCAACGAAGGAGTGGCTTCGTAAGAAGCATTTCAAGGTCCTGGAGTGGCCTAGCCAGTCTCCAGATTTCAACCCCATAAAAAATCTTTGGAGGGCGTTGAAAGTCCGTGTTGCCCAGCGACAGCCCCAAAACATCACTGCTCTCGAGGAGATCTGCATGGAGGAATGGGCCAAAATACCAGCAACAGTGTGTGAAAACCTTGTGAAGACTTAAAGAAAACGTTTGACCTCTGTCATTGCCAACAAAGGGTATATAACAAAGTATTGAGATGAACTTTTGTTATTGAACGAATACTTATTTTCCACCATAATTTGCAAATAAAATCTTTAAAAATCAGACAATGTGATTTTCTGGATTTTTTTTTCTCATTTTGTCTCATAGTTGAGGTATACCTAGGATGAAAATTACAGGCCTCTCTCATCTTTTTAAGTGGGAGAACTTGCACAATTGGTGGCTGACTAAATACTTTTTTGCCCCACTGTACCTACCTTTAACCTTCTGTTCTTCACAGGGGAAATATTATATTTTGATTATTTCAAGATGAGTATCTGTATAACATCTGTATTTTTCTGCTATACATTTTGCATTTATAAATATCTGTCTTAAAAGATACTAACTGTTTAGTTTTCTTTACCTAAGATGTATTGTGACCTAAAGCTCAGGTGATGATGGAATAAACAGTATATAAAAGGAACTGGAAATCCCATTGCACACTTTCCTAATGAAAACAAGACAACCAAATGCCCTCGGTAAATAACCTTGGTGAACTGGAGAATATAATTTGAATAGACTGGCAATACATTTGACACTGATTGGCTGCTTAATATGTGTGCATTTTAAAAGTAAACTGTTAACAGTTTACAAATTATACTGATGGTAGCTTCAAATACAGTTGTAAAAAACGATATTGTGATGACTGCTCTGTTTTGATTGGCGAATGAATGAACATCTAAAACCCACTTACCTGTCAAGATCCTCCCCAAGGCCGTAGTTCTGAGTGGCTGACAGAAGAATATCTATGAGATTTTCTGCAGGTGTGTGAGAGACATGAAGGCAGAAAGAGAAAACAAGTGAGATGAGGATGAAAGTGAACTGAAACTTCCCCCCCAAGCTATGATGCCCCCATCTCTGTGATGGATGAGATACGGCTGGCAGCCAGCCACTTCTTCATCTTTGAATGTTATACAACTATTAAAGCGCATTCAAATTTTTCGAATGGCCGAAACGGGAATGCGGATTCAGAGCCCAAATCCGATACACTTCGATAATGGCTCCCAAAGTGGGTAGGTCTGAGGACGAAAAGCTTGCGGCTCCGTGTGTACGCCCTATACGATTATTTCCTGAAAATGATGACCCCATAGCCCCGCCTCTCCTGCTCACCCCAGCGTATTGCTGATGCGTTTCGCCAACAACAACAACAACAACAATAGCGGATCACAGGGTTGCGTTCGTGCTCCATACGCTACTAGTAATATAATATAATAATAATAATCGTAATCGGTCTTATTCGCTGCTTTTGGTGTATTTTGTGGCGGAAGTACAGCCCCACTTACAGGTCCAGCATATGTACTACAGCGTCTCCAGCGTTTGAGCGTTTTCGTGTGGACGGAAGACTTTTTGGAAAACTACTTTGGTTCGTTTTTGTCTCGTCTCCGTGTGGACGGGGCCTTAATGACATTTTTCTTATTAAGCACAAAACTGAATCATGTTTTTGCTCTGGTTCCAGAGGTTGGATTAAAGAAACATTTCCACTTCTAAAAAAAGAAAAAACACTTCTAGGCTCATTTCTGAAATTGAGATGAGAAGAAAGAAATATCATTCTCATGTCTTTGTGATAAGTTCGGATCTAGCTGTGCCTCACTGAGCATTAAGTCTGGAAACAGTAGAAAACAAAAAAGCCTGGCCCTGTCTAAGGTTCGACAGGACTGGCTTGAAACCTGGTACATGGTTGGCCTCTTGATGGTTTGTGTCCACATCTTTACAATTACTCCTGTCACTTTCTATGTAAACAAAAGCCTGTCACATCTTATATGCTTACAAGAGTTCCGAATAATTATCTCCATTTGTACGATTTATTTTATAAATAGTGCAATGACACAAAAAAGACAGAATTGTTTGAGAGAGATCAGACTGGTGGAAGGATGCAGCCATAGGGTAACCATGAAAGGAGGCTATTAACCCTTCCTTCAAATGTGACGGCTCAGAAGAGGTAACACACTTAAGGCATGGTCGGACCACAAGATGTACAAACTAGCTTGTTTGAATCTTCCACAGGGCTAGTGTACTTTCCCAGTTGGTGGTTAGAAAGATCTAGTCTTAACCTGTGAGAAATGTAGTGCAACTTAAATTGTTTTACCTTCAACTACAAAGAGAAGAATGTGTAATCATACCTTGGGACCTCACACCAAATGGAGGCGGGTAATCACCAATCTTGTAGAATCGTTTGTAATTTGGATCAATGAACATTGGCGCCAGTTTGTTGAACCTGTTGATATAAAAGAAACGGGTAAGAGCAAGTGAGAATGAAGAACTGGTGTTCTTTAGAGCAATATCTGTGGTACACCCGTATGGATGTGTGTAGATGCACTGATTAATGGAAGAATGCTTAAGAGGATTTACAGCATCGCGTTACCAGCTAATCCACAGTCTGTCTGATTTCACCCTCACCAAAATAAACTTAAAGACGTGTGAATGAAAGGACAGAGCTGCACAGTGAGGCTCGGAGCAGATATCCAGTCTGACCTTTTGGCCACGAAAGATCCACAAGTTTCCTTGATAAAAGGGTGGTAACCCACCGGAAGGAAGGAAATCATGATCCATCCTCTTCCCTTAAGATTTAGACTGGTGGGTCAGAGACTAAACTGGTAGCCTTTTTTTGTCACAAAAATAAATAATAACCAACGTGGAGATAACATTGTTTTAAACCAACAAAGAAAATATAAACATGTGATTGATTTAGTTGTTACATGAGAATGATAACCTATTCTGCACTGCTCTTTATGGCACCAGATCGACTAAATCCTTGATGAAAGACAAACAAAAGAGTTCCCTTTTGCTTTCACATAGTACCCCTGTAAAAACACATTTGTATTTTGCTAGATCAAAACAGGCAATTGCCGATATCTTTGTGTGTTGGGGATTCAATCTCCGTGTTGCGTAGCCAAACGAAGTTGATTCGAACTCGTCAGAAAACCATCCTCGGTTATATCTTTCCACTGTTGCAGCAATCACCGACTCTGGCTAGGTCACAATAAACCCTTAATTCAGCAAATTCTATGTGAAATGATTCTCTTACTACCTGCTGTTTTTCCCTACTGTTTCTCTCTGCCTGTGGAGCAACAGTGGCTCTGATGCACTCTTTGGAAGCAGACCAATAAGGCAGCAAAAAAAGAAAAACATTGCCACAACAATAACAACAATATGGATACTTTTCCTTCTTTTTTCAACTTTGTTTCAAAACCTTTTCAGGACAGGTGTTGTTAGTTAGCATTGGGTTAAAACCAATGCTCTTGTTGTAACGGCATTGCAGGGACAATAGAAAAAGTGAGCTCATGATGATGTCTCAATAATGTGCAATAGATAGTAGATATTTATGTAGAAATCGGCAGGAAGAGAGCAATTGATTTTGTTAGCAGCCGGGCAGGACTGTCCTGTTGACTAAATACAAATAGTCCAAGGATCCATTGAGCTCTATACCGTAAAAAAAACATTATAGGGGAAAAGGTGAATTAAAAAAATTATTTAAATTATTTTTTTAGGGAATTTTACTTGTCTGTTGAAATGGTTGAAGTACAGAAGGTGTTGTATAGTGGATGTGTTTGCCGAATTGGGTCACTTGGATGCAGGTGGCATCCATTAATTTAATCAGGGTGATTTGGTGGCTGCTGTTTTTGCTGAATGACACAGCTGTGATTAGCATCAGAATATTGTCCATTAGAAATTAATTTATACTTTTCATTAAATTAAGATTTCTTTAAAGATTTAAGAATCACAGCTAAAGTTTTTTGGTAGTTTGTCAGAAAAAATGTATAGAAACATCTAAATGAATTACTCTACATAGTCCAACTGTCTAGTTACCACCTAGAGTTCCCTTTATAATGAAGTTGTGCTTCACTTTGCTTGTAAAACAAAAATAATACATTGAAGGGTATTTTTTTATTGCCTCAGCATGTTGTGCTTCATTTAATCTCCACATCTGTCTCCACTTTGAGGGATTAGGCTGTTAGGAGAGCCAATGTATTTGAACACATTTTAAAAAGTCTCCCATTTGGGAAAACAAAATGTATCTGAAAAGAAATAATCAGAAGAAAAAAAATCATTATCAAAAACAACTGCTAGTTTTTTACTTCGAAAAATGTTAACCGAGTCCATTTTTGAAAAACCAGGCCTACAAAAAGTACACAAAGTGCACAAACATTAGCTGTGAAAGAGGTAAAACAGAAGACAAATGTTTCTTTAACCGAGTCAACCCCTCCAGGTTTTGGCAGCTTGTTTCTTTATGTGAAATATCACATAAGGAACTGTAAATGAGCTCTGATTTGGTAACACAAAACAGCTGCTAATCAGTCAATGTTGGAAGGTCTTCGAAATAATTGATAGACACCTGAAAACACTTCAACATAGTTAAGAAATCAGCAACTAATGATGCATTCTACCCTTCTGTCCTCAAACTAACGCCACATTTCTATTGAATGGTACTGCTGTAATTGCCTCGTATGACAGAATTCCTCTTTTTTCTTGCGATTGTACGACCTCACTGTAGGCCAGGTGATAGTCTGCTGTAGGGACGGCACATGAGTCTTCTACGTGAATGGAGATATCTTTTCATCGAAGGATTTGAATTCAGGGCTTTATTGTAAGGGGTTTGCTGGCAGCCAGTTGTTTTAAATTTGGGTTTAAAGATCTGTTTTTTTTTAATTGAAGCGGATATTGTGGATGGCTGTATCTCTATGTATGTTCAAGTGTTAATTTTTCTGAGTCCTTTGGTTTTAACTTGTTATTAAATGCTATGAAAAGGGGTGAGGTGTCATCATTGAAAGCTGTGATTGACAGCTGTGAGTGAAGGATTTGTAGACTCCTTAACTCTCCATAACTGTTACAATTCTGTGTAATAAAAACTGTTTACATTTGATAATATAGGAATATATAGAGATCGTTTTTTAGATATTGTGTTGTTTGGCAGCAGTGGCTCGTCTGTTGAGACTTAACTTGGGAATCAAAGGCTCTGGTACTAGGAGAGGTTGCTGTTTGCTTCCTGACCACTACCATGGTGCCCTTAAACAAGGCGTCAGACCCTCACACTGCTCTACATATGCTGTATTGATGCTTATTTCTATGTGGATTTAATTCATTATAACTTCAGGAAATTGGTAACTGGGGATAATATGATGTTTGCATCGCTTATCCTCAATACTTATTTGTAGTAGCTTTGCTATTGCAACACTGTAAATGTCACTGCTGCGGGACAGATTAAGGATTTCTGCTTCCGATACACCAATGAACTGACTTATTACATATCCCCTCTGGATTATCACAGTCGCTTTCAGTCACCATGTTGTCTGTGCATATGAGAAGCCCAAAGACTGGTGCCCTCTCATTTATGACTTATAGTTCAAAACCTACAGTCTTGTAGATCTGGCGTTGAACATTGGGCTTGCAGTATGAATGATGACTTTTCCGGCGCTGCTGAATAAAGAGTTTTTTAACTCCACTAGATGTTGACATGTTTAGGGGCATATTTTGTTTTCATGATAGTCTCACAACTGTGCAAGATACAGTCAAGAAACCCAAACGGGTAATAATAAGGAAGAAGCGGAGTTAATTTTAGCAGCAGCGGAGGAACGCAGGGGGTCAAGGAGGCCCGGGGCATTTTACCATTCCTTCCTTCTGATCAAAATCCTACTGTGTTATTTTAACATGTTACAGCTCGGACTGTGTGAAGACACTTCTTCAATGCTGCTGTCTGAAGGACCTGGTGGGTTCTAGGGTTGCGTGTCTCTGGTGCTCTGAAAGTAAGTGGATAAGTGAACCGGCCGGAGGTTTTCTCACGCACTGGGACACCAGGGGAGCAGAAGAGGACAAAAATAGATCTGCACCACACATGGGCCCATTTAGACCACTGAATCTTCTGACTTTTTTTTATAGATAGTGCAGAAAACATAAGCAGATGAGGGGCTTTCACGGTGTGGAGACTCCTTGGTTTTTAATAATGCAGAGGCAGAAATGGGATCTTTCCTCTTTCATACCACTCTGAGCTGAGAGAGCTTACCATTAGGGAAGGTAAGCAACTTCCAACGAAAAGAGGCCTATAAAACCTATTGATTTACGAGTAGAAAACATATATTATCTTAATATTAACAACAAAGAGTCAAACTTAGTTATAACTGTTGGCATCCTACAGAAAAAAGAAGAGGAAGAGTAATACATTAACAGTAAAATCCCCTCAGGTAATTAGTTTTTTTATTGGACTCACTTAGTTACTTACAGTTTCCTGTGGCATCGACTCACTGCTTAGATGGTAAGAGCCCTTTCCCAAATACCAGAGCAAACCATTGTATTTGTAGTTCTACTTCATGTAGCCAGCTTGTTACTCCATTGATTCAGATTACACACAATCCAATGATCAACTAACACGGATCTTTACAGCTTATGTCTTCCCACAAAATTGGAATATATCATACATTCTAATTATTATATAATTAATGATATGTCAACCATCAAATCTTCCACTGCATAGTATTCCTTTGGATAAATGCCAGTGTTTCCCCTACCATTGTCTTGGAGGGGAGCTGCGCCCCGCCAACGTAGCCCCGCGCCCCCCTGAAATTCAAGGAGTTTAAAAAAATACATTATAATATATTTTTATTTTATCTATACTATAAAACGCTTTCATTTTAAGTTGTGAGTTTAGTGCTTTTTACCCTAAGAAACACTGATGCATTAATCAATAACAATAATCCACAGCTCCTCTCTCTGTTCCAGAGGATTTTTAAAAATAT
>NW_011347307.1:0-1937 GCF_000735185.1 Notothenia coriiceps
TGTTTTTCTACCAGCGCAGCGCCTCCCCAGATCTGGCGCCCTAGGCGAACATCTATAACGCCAGTGCTACGGGCCGGCCCTAGACGGAGTTCACTCCGTCACGGAGGGGTAGGGTCGAGGGAGTGGTTTGGGATTGGGCCTCACTTTCCTCTCCGCTTCTCTCTGCCGCGCTCTCGTCTCTTCTTCTGTGTTTCTCTCCCTATGTCGCTCACTCGTCTCTTTCGCCTCCTTTCAGCGGCGGTTAAAATAGAATCGCCCCATCAAAATTGAAATCCCCTATTAATGTATCAGGTCCGGGTCTGTATAGGTCGGCGTCCGGATCCGGACCGCCTGTTACTGAACTATGCACTAGGCTGTTGGATTTATGTACAGACCACAGCGGAAATAATCAACACCCACTTTTACATTTCATGAATTGAGGACCCGCTATGGGAAAAGCTCCAAAACCACTGGATCCAATACAGTAAATGTAATGTCCTCAGTTTGTTTGTGCCTTTCTGTTGAAAGAATGATCTTTTCAAACGTAATATTCACTGTAGAACCCACCTGTTTCCATTGCTCCTAAAACACATGTTGCACTTAAAATGGTTTGGCTTATTGAAAGCTAATGTCTTTGCAGGACTCTTGTTGTTCTGAGTTTGTATCCTCATTGTGGATTGGACCTATTTATAAAAGTGTTAGCTAAACAAAAGTTAATGTAAAAGCTACCACGATACCAACATTGATTAATAAACTGTTAAAGCCGAGTGTACCTTTAACTGACAATACCCTCCCATGATGCTTGGCCATTCTGTAGATACACATGAAACAAGAGAACTAAAGCTGGTATATTTACTGTGTATCGTTAAAAGTGCTCATTCTAATGGCTGAATTGAATTTTCTGGACATGAGCAGTAACTGCCCTAAATAATTGTATTCTTCATTTTCCAGCTGGTTTATGCATGTAACTGCACATAAATGAGCAATGAAATCCCATCATACCCGTGGTGAGCATGTGTGACTGTGCTCCAGCTGAGAGCAGCTCCTTATTGAACCATTTTCATGCTTCATAAGGTGGCTGTAGCCTGATCCCTCCTGCCATAAAGACCCACAGTGTCTCCATAAAAGTGACGCCTGCTGCTGTTGCTGTAGAAAGGCAGCTGGAGGCCTGTGTTGTGTATGAATGACCGTCATAAACACTGGGATACATAGCAGCCTGTTGATTTACTTCTAATGTTGTGGCTCTGTTTTTTCTGCTGTCTGACTGTACTCAAGCTCTGCATGTGAATACATTTGTTTATGGTCCACTTTAGATGGGCTCTGGGTCGTTGTTCCCACAACTAGTCTGTTGTTTTATTAATCTATTCATCTCCTTTTCAATGCGGAAGAAAATGCAGGTATAGTAATCTTATAGATATCTTCCTGCGCTGTTGTTGCAGCCTCAGAGCACTTCACAGGACAGTGGCTGAGCTGCAGGGAAGTGGACTAGCCGATGGCCAGAGGAGTTGCATCCAGGAGGAAATGTTGCCTTGCTGACATGCACACACCCTCACTAGTTCGTATGTTGATAACCATTTCTTTTGAGTGCTTGCATTACAGAGAACATATTCTGGTCATTTCCAGGTGTATATCAGTATATAGTGTCTCTACTGGGACATGTCTCCATGCTTTAATGTTCAAAAAGCTCTTTATTTTTCTCATACTGCCTGAGCTGCAGCACCTCTTTTCACCCTCTGCTCTGATTGGTTCGCTGGACGGCTCTGTTGTGTTTGGTAAACGGCTTAGAGATGTCCCGCCCCTTAGCCTATCAGGTACAATGAGTTAGAGCGCGAGCCAATAGCAGCGCTAAGCATGTTACATAGTGATGTCACTTGCTACTCCCCTCTCTCAGAGCACAGACATGAGACCTTGGAGTGCCACAGTCTCCTTATTATTGCCTGTTATGGGTCAGGCATAGG
>NW_011347308.1:0-1885 GCF_000735185.1 Notothenia coriiceps
CCAAGACTGAGAGAAACGAGGCCTACGATTACAGGTACGCCTACCAGTACCCCCGCTATGAGGACTACTGAGGACTCTTCAGGACTACTGAAGGCCCCCCATCAGCAGGACTACTGAGGGCCATCAGGACTGCTGAGGGACATTACATTACATGTTACTTTTTAGACACTTTTATCCAAAGCGACTTACATACATTCAATACTGTTGACAATCCGCACAGGAACAATTTGGGGTGAAGTGTCCCAGGGACACAACGACATGCTGACTTCAGTGGGACTCGAACTTGCTACCCCCTGGTTCGAAGTCCAGCACTTTACCCACTGAGCCACAGCCACCCCTGACGGCTACTGAGGGACTACTGAGGGACTACTGAGGGACCTCCAGGACTACTGAGGGCCCTTCAGGACTACTGAGGGACTATTGAGGGACTACTGAGGGCCCTTAGTAGTCCTGGAGGGCCCTCAGTAGTCAGTAGTTCTAAAGGGCCCCCCATCACCAGGACTCTCAGAGATCCTTGCTTCCTTGCTTTATAATTTGCCAGCTGCAGGACCAATAAAGGAGTTCTGGTTCCAGTGTTCCACTAAATATCAGCTTTCTAACAGACCTGTAGACCGGACCCCTCTAACTGATCCAGAAGGAAACTGGTCTCCAAAGATTAGAACATGGACTTCAGTAATGTTCCTGCAGGAATATCTCTATAGAAAATTGAAGACCTGAACCTGGACTCTGGACTCATGACTCTGGAGATGTTACTCACAAACAGTTCATCTGCAGCCTAAATCATTGATCGTTGACAGTAGCAGTCTTTGGTCTTTGGTGTTGGTCCATGGAGGTCCAGCAGCTCTGAGTGGACCGGACAGAAGACACTCTGGGCCCAGGTCTTGTTTTACGTCCTCTAACTGTACAGATAATCAAAATAGAATCGGTTCATCAGGGCAGGAACTGGATCAAAGAAGACCTGGAGACTGTCTGTTATTCTGAGATATTAAAGAACTGAACCAGGTCTTGTTTTAGGTCCAGAGAAACCTCCTGATCGTGACCGGAGAATCTAACTGTCCGTTAAAGTTAAAGTCATAGAAACAGAGAAGACCTGAAGACGGTCAGGTTCTGAAGTGATTCTGTTATTCTGAGATATTAAAGAACCGAGCCCGGTCTTGTGTTGTATCTGAGCTGTTCAATAAGGAGCCTCCTGGCCCTGGTCCTGGTCCATGAGGTCTCTGCGTCTGTGGTCCTGTGTGTAGTTCTGGTGTTGAGTGAGACCTCCAGCTGTGTGTAAAGTGAATAAAGTGCTGACTGAACGTCTGAAGGCGGACTCTTTCTTACCTCACCTCTTCACACATCAACACAGGGTTTATATGAAAGTGATCTGAAGAGTTTGAATAATGAGGCGTGGTGTCATGAGTCATCTGGAGCCTCGCTGCTAAATGACTCCTCACTAGATAAATGTAATACTTTAAAAACGCTGATGATCTTTGAGTTACGGAACTTTAAAGAGTTTCAAAATGAAGGTATCAAATCTTTCTGGAAGTTTTTACAGCCACGTCTCACCCCATTGAAAAGTACAAAAGCCTCACTCCAGCGTAGCATCAAAGTGTGTGTGTGTGTGTGTGTGTGTGTGTGTGTGTGTGTGTGTGTGTGTGTGTGTGTGTGTGTGTGTGTGTGTGTGTGTGTGTGTGTGTGTGTGTGTGAGTAATATATGTTGTTATGACAGCAGTGCGTGTTCTGTCCTCAGTGTGAACTCCTCTCTCCTCACCCTCCATTACCGTCACTCATCTCACCACGTTTACATTAGCATCCATCAGGACCTGATTATACACACACACACACACACACACACACACACACACACACACACACACACACACACACACACACACACACACAC
>NW_011347309.1:0-3860 GCF_000735185.1 Notothenia coriiceps
GATTGATAGGTGTGTGGGCTGTCTTTCATTTTGACACACAGAACAATGGAGGCTATCCACCCTTATCCACAAAGTAAAGTCATTCACACAGCCTCTTCCCTCTTCTATATGTAAGCAGCAGGTTCAGCTTTCAGAACAAAGTAACAAAAAAAATATGTCGTGTATTAATAGATTTATTTATTTTTCTTCTCAAGAGAGTACCAGAATGTGTGTTTTATGTTAGTATTTCAAAAAATCTCCTGGAGGGGTTGGGTTTTCAGCATGACAACTCTTTCACTTGTGGGGAAATTCAGGATTGGCTCCAGGTCGCCCTTTTTATTTACTACAAGACAAATGTGCCTTTTTATTTCATACAGTTCAATTTGGATTGAGACAGGGAAATAATCTAAAACTCACGCGTGGCGTTTCACTGTCAAGGGGAGCCTGTATGTAATTACATTGCAAATACTGACTTGAGCCCCACCACTGTATGGGTTAGCCCTACCATAGATTACCCAACACAAATACTCTGGAGCCGCCACTGAAGGTAGGGTAGGTAAGAATGGAGAAACCAGCTTGAGTGCGCTAGCATTTGAAAGTACGCAGCCGAAAAAAATCTGCCCCTTCCTTCAGCCTTCCTTACAGAGCCCCTCCTCCAACACATATTGGCACATGACCTTTATATATACAGTCTATGCACATGACCAATGAGGGCACGAGATAAGTTTGTGCACAGATGGAAGGCTGACAGGCTGGTAGGCCATCCAGTTACTTTAGCCGGCTCAGATGATTGGTCGTGCTTTTTACAGCGCCACGGCTTCCACAGATTAACATTTTTTTAATGTATTTATTGTCAAAGCATTTAATATATTCATTGCTATCGGGATGTTAAGAGCATTCCATGGAATAGAACAAAAAATGTTTCTGAAGTGAATTACCTACCCCACCTTTAATGAGAAGACCACATAGGAACTGGCAGGTCTGTGGTACTTAAAAAGAAGCCAGTGTGCTGCATCCTCTCAGGTCACTGAGATCTGAGATCTGCAGCACAGCAGCCAAACTCTCCACTTCCTCATGATCGCCTCGTCATTAGTGACTCACCGTCTCCTCCGCCTCGGTGTCTTTGGGCTCTTCAGGCTCGGAGTCTGGCGCCGCTCCAGAGGCCGCCTCAGGCACAGGGTCTGCTGCTGCTGCTGCAATGCAACTGCTGCTGCTACTGGTGCTGCTTCCTGTTTTCACACACACCACCATAAACACACACCACAGTGTTAGCAGGGAGAAACCAAAGCATTTAAACACAGACACTTTGGTGCCACTTTGGAGTTGATTGAGGTTAAGTGAAGTTAGGGAGTGCACTCATTCATAAAGAAAGTTATTTTTGATCAGCTGCACCCTACGAGTTGTTTGAAATCACAAACGTAAACCTGATTTGTTAAAAGAAGTGAGTCACATGCGATACTACTAACCAGAAAAGAGCTAAATCACAAAAGTGCCTGTCTGAGAAACAACTCTGTTATGTCTGTAGGTCTCTACACATGTGCAGTGGCTTTGTTTTTTTCTGTTGGATATCACTAGCAGTTGCTAACAGAATAAAGATCCTGATTTACAGGATCCTCGTGACAACCTATATGCAGTCTATTGTGAGCTGCCTGCGGGTCAATATCTGATCTCTTATGCAACTGTGACAACCAATATGAAAACAAGTCTAACACACAGACATGTCAAGGCATGTCTTCAAAGGGCCATGTTTCAGGGTCAAAAGTGCTTTTAGTGCTCTCACAATTAAACGAAAGACCTGGCCCTCACATGCCTGAATTCTCTGAATTGTCCAGAGAAATCTGAACTAATCTGTGTCAAATGTCACACTAGGGGGAATGATAAAAGGAATAGTGACCTTTTTTCTGTGAAATTGCTTAATATTTTATTGTTGAGCGTTAAATTAGAAAATCAATAGGTGGAGATAGCAGTCTGTTAGCATAGCTTAGCATCAATACTGGAAAGAAGGGGATATAGCAAGCCTGGCCCTCTCCATAGGTTTTAAAAAAGTGATTTTCCAAAATATTAAAATGGCAGACATTTTCTTTTAATAAAAGTCAAATAATAAAAAAAATCTAATTTTGTGAGTGTTAAGGTAAGACTCAAACTAAACCAAAGGTATTTTGTGAAATATTGAGGTCTTACAAATGTCCTCAATTAATTTTTTTCTCTTCAGCTACCGCAAATCCGATTTTCAAAAATATCTTTAATCGTGAATTGTTTACATCGATTTTCACTATTTAACATTATTTTTCTTTTGCTAGATTACTGCAGTCTGGAAATCTTCGCCAGGACAAACAAAATGTGGACTCACTCAACAAGTTGCTCAGTAGCACTAATATTGGTCAAACATATTTACAGGGCAGCTTTAACTCTAGCCCAAATGTTGAGATTTCGCAGTCGTGACACTCAAAAGGTCGAACAGAAACAAAGATGACCCCACATGGGATCGTGGTAGAAGCAGTCAGAAGACACATGTGGGGACGACAGGAACAAAAGTAAACAGACTTCAGGCCACATTCCTCGCTTAACTTGTCGACACCTCCAAACACAACAATAACCAATTTTAGTTTGACTTCACGACCGACACAACACCCAGCAAGCAAAAAAAAATAAAAAGCTGCGGGAGAGAACCACTGGCATCGTGAGACAAATACAGACAGACCGTGAACACTGACATAAATACAGACATGCTGAAAAACAGAGGAAAGGCTGGAGAATGAAAAAGAGGTGTTATGTGACCTGTGAAAGAGAGCAAGTCGTGTCAAAAGGTGATTGCTGAAGAAATAAAACTGATCTAAATAAAGAGGTGATAATGGGAGAACATAAGGCTAAAACCAACATGAGGTAGATCAATAAAAAAAATGGAGTAATGAGAGAGAGAGAAACTTTGGAGATGAGGGGAGGAGGGAGGGAACAAGGGAACAAGGGGGGAGACTCAACCTGGGCGTTAGAGGGCACTGGAGCGTTTGAGAGCCAGAAATCCAGATCCGAAACCTAGAAGAGGGAGGGAGGGAAAAGGAGTGCCAGGAGGTGAGAGGGGTGAGGGCCAACCGGGCTCAGTATCTTTCTACTATTCATGAAAATGGATACAGACATTAACCCGTTCTATTTCATGAATAAATCAAGTATTTGGCGAGAGTCGGCTACGGGGAAACTGATACTTGATCACTAAAGCTGATTGGGAGGAAGCAATGGAAGCGTTGAGTCAATGAAAATGATCAAAGATTTCTGTATGTATGTTACCTTTTAGCAGAAGCTGTTGACTATTTTTTTATGATGTTCTAAATCCATTTTTATCATGAATTTTTACGGTGGCCCTGAAGTGCAAGTCAAACAACATTTCATAAAACGCTACAGCATTTCAGAAAACACTACAGCATTTCATAAAACGCTTCAACATTTCACAAAACGCTACAGCATTTCAACTTTTACAGAAAGGGTATTCCTTTAGGGAGAAGACTTCTTGTTTGTGATTGGACAGAGCCAGTCAGAGAAGCACTGCTGTGATTGGTTGTTTTTGCTGCCAATCAAGAAATGACGCTTCGTGATTGGCAGCGCCCGACAGCTCAACATGTCCCAAAACATCAGCCGTTAGCTGTTAGCACACAGAATTTTCTGAAATGCTGTAGCGTTTTGTGAAATGTTGAAGAATTTTCTGAAAAGCTGTGGCGTTTTGTGAAATGCTGTAACGTTTTCTGAAATGCTGTAATGTTTTGTGAAATGCTGTAACGTTTTCTGAAATGCTGTAACGTTTTCTGAAATGCTGTAATGTTTTCTGAAATGCTGTAGCGTTTTCTGAAATGCTGTAGCGTTTTCTGAAATGTTGTTTTGACTTGCACTTT
>NW_011347310.1:0-2859 GCF_000735185.1 Notothenia coriiceps
CACACACACACACACACACACACACACACACACACACACACACACACACACACACACACACACACACACAGAAGTAGGAGAGGCAGGGATCCATTGTGGGCTTTCTTTGCTTTTCACTAAGTCAGCTTCAGTTCATAATCCTGTCCTGGCTGTCTGTACAGTGAAGTTTACAGAAGTTATGACTGTGTAACACTAACAGGCGTGAAGACACACAGTTACCTCCTCGTGTCAGCACACAGAGGATGTATAAGTCTCCAACCACATGCAGTGTGCGACGTGAAAGCAGGAAGCAGATCGATTGCAGCAGCCTTGTAGCGAGCACGTGTTTGGGGAGCTATAAAATAACTGCTTTAGCCGGAGAGGTTGATTGAAGCCGGAGAGGAAGAGGAGGAGGAGGAGGAGGAGGAGAGCTTTATGACCTTGTAAATCAGAGGGAATTTGTAAACTCTGGCTCGGAGAGAAAACAGAATAGTCGGGAGTGTGAGAAGGAACGCTTACAGGTTCAGACACACAACCAACGAGAGCCTCAGGGTGGAAATAAAGGTACACAGCTATTGATCTCCGTTTATGACTTACAACAAGATAGTACTTGCCAGTTGATAATGAATACTGCAACAAGGACGGATTCATATGATGAATAACTCCTGAGTGTACTGCCGTAACATCAAGAAGTGCTTTCGCCTCATCAGGATGCAGAAAGGTGCGCTTGGTGGGACTTAACTCCACCCGAAAAACTGCCTCCGACGTCAAATATCAAACGCACCTCTGATCCACTTTGTGACTGACGGACCCCCGGGGCCTAAAACCACATCACCCATTCTTCAGAGGAGGGGGAACCACACACACACACACACACACACACACACACACACACACACACACACACACACACACACACACACACACACACACACACACACACACACACACACACACACACACACACACACACACACACAGTTGAGTCAGTCAGCGGTTCATATCGAGTGCAGTGATTTGTACAAAGGCTCTTTAGCAGTAATAACGGCCATCAGGCTCTTCTCATTGCTCACTGTTGTACTTTGAGTTGTGTGTGTCATTGTTATCAGTTACACAATGCATTCAAGTTTATAGAGGTCTATTTCGTGCAGTGTATTTATAACTCTGCAAATAGAAATGCTAATGGCATCACACACATATTGTTCAGGACAAGATATTGGCCTCATCAGAGAAATTGTGATGTAATTCCCGTGTGGTTCTCACATGTTTTTCAGTTAGGAAAATGTTGCACATTTTTAAGTAAATCCATCAATCTGGTGCACTTTAAGAGGCTTTGTCTAGGAAGCAATTTAACTAAAGCCAAATCCACAAGCTTCCTCCGCCCCAACCTTTTCCAAATATACCTAAAGCCCGTCATGGAGGAAATAAACCTGGCGAGGGGGAAAGGGGAAAGCGCTGTATTTATAACTCGTTAATCAAGAGCAAAATTGGGAAAAAGGGAACGTTTAATCCCAAAATTGGCTGCATCATCCGGCTCTAACTCCTCGCCTCACACATGAATGTATGACAGATGTAGTTGGAAATAAACAGCTTCTTGGAGGAACTGTAAAACCCATTAGACACTTTGACAGATACTTAGATATCACCAGGGGAACATGGGCAGTAAATAGTATCCAGAAGTGCTTTGAGTGCAGTCAGGAGATGTTATTTACCTCAGTGCCCTCCCCACGCCCCATTAGGCATAACAGTGTGTAACCTATTGCAGTTTGGTGGAGGGCCAGAGCATGTTTTTGACTCAAGACAGTACAGGAGCCGAGCATGTGAGAAAGTCGTAAGCAAGAGAAATAAAAAAAACACTAATCCCACTGTCCTGCAGCGATGGGAACACCTGCACCGTCACATGCTTGATTGGGTGTAATTAAAAGCTTTGCACCTTGTATACAGGGGATACTAGCACCGGGGGGGGCATCGTAACATTATTTCCATACGCTCAAAACTACTACTCAGTGATGCAGGCAGTGAACAGGTGCCACAGGGAGGGGTCCGTATTATTTAAACACTAATCATCATTAGCTGTCCCCGTTCCAGACTGACGAGTGCACATTTGAAGCAGTTACTGTATATTTCTGGTGTCTTCATTTCTCTTTTGTACATTACGTTTTATGCTGTGCTGCAACGCAAAACTTTCCCAAAATGGGATCAATAAAGTACCTCTCTATCTATCTATCTATCTATCTATCTATCTATCTATCTATCTATCTATCTATCTATCCATCCATCCATCTATCCATCTATCCATCCACCTATCCATCCATCCATCCATCCATCTATCTATCCATCTATCCATCCATCCATCCATCCATCCATTCATCCATCTATCCATCCATCCATCTATCCATCTATCTATCCATCCATCTATCTATCTATCTATCCATCCATCCATCTATCTATCTATCCATCCATCTATCTATCCATCTATCACATCTATTATCTACTATCCATCCATCCATCTATCTATCTATCTATCTATCTATCTATCCATCCATCCATCTATCTATCTATCTATCCATCTATCCATCCATCTATCTATCTATCTATCTATCTATCCATCCATCTATCTATCTATCTATCCATCCATCCATCCATCCATCTATCTATCTATCTATCCATCTATCCATCCATCCATCTATCTATCTATCCATCCATCCATCCATCCATCCATCTATCTATCTATCCATCCATCCATCCATCCATCTATCTATCTATCTATCTATCCATCCATCTATCTATCTATCTATCTATCTATCTATCTATCCCCATCCATCCATCTATTTATCCATCTATCTATCCATCCATCCATCCATCCATCCATCCATCTAT
>NW_011347311.1:0-1937 GCF_000735185.1 Notothenia coriiceps
TTTTTTTTTTTATTAAACTTTAATTTTTTTTTTTTTAACATTATACCCAAAGGGCCAGTAAATATCACCCGGGGGCCGGATTTGGCCCGCGGGCCGCCAATTGAATAGCCCTGACGTACAGGGTACCCCTTGGAAGTCAGTTTTCAACGGGCAGGGCGTCCCATTGACTTGCATAGAGCTCCCTGAACGTTGGTAATAGAGGAGTTGGGATCGCGGCGAAATGCTCTCCTCAGATCCATTCTCANTTATATCACGCAGTCTGTTCTTCATCTCTCGGTTATCACGCAGTCTGTCTTCCGGTTGTTGCCTCTTTTGAATGACAAATACACACTACCGCCGCCTGCTGGTAAGGAGAGTTATTGCAGCTCACGCATGCGCAGTTCGTACGTGCTTCTTGGCCGTCGGCTGAAGTCTTTGCGGTGTGTTCCAGTGCGACACATGGCCAAAATGCAGAGACGCGAGGCGACGCAACAGTCGGGGTCCGTCTGTGTCAGTTATTTGTTGTCAGATTGGTGTGTCCGGGCCTTTAAGGATCTGACTGAGTACAACACTGGAGATTTAAAGTGAAAACGCTTGGTTTCCATTGTATCTGTCGTAGTTGTGTTTTTCTTAATAGCGATACAAAATTATAGGACTTGATATTTTTTTTCAAAAAGATGCACATTTTATAAAAATAATCTCCTGGACTTGAGTTGAGTGACTCCACACTTCTGCTATAAGGACAACACTTGTGTGTGTGTGTGTGTGTGAGTGAGTGAGTGAGTGAGTGAGTGAGTGAGTGAGTGAGTGAGTGAGTGAGTGAGTGAGTGAGTGAGTGAGTGAGTGAGTGTGTGTGTGTGTGATCGTCTCCCACTGGCACCATTGGGCTTCCAACTTCATTTATTTAACCAGCATTGACATTAAACAACTAATGTTAATGCATTGAAACAATTAGTGTATAGAAAATGTAGCCGAAGGCCAATGCATCAGTAACATATACACAGGCACAGACTCAAAGGGAAAATTAAATAAATACATCTATAGCTCTAGGCTCTCTCTTAATACCCTCTAAAGCTATTCAGAGTCAGAACCAAAGATTGCAGTTGTGTTACAGCAAGTGTAAAGATAATGTCAGAGAAATATCTGGCAGCACAATAAGGAAATTCAAATAGAATAACAATCACCAATATGGCTGTTAGCTTAGCCCCCCCCCCCTTTGGTCACTACATCTGTTGCTGTGGCTCTAGACTCTACATATGCAGGTTCGAATGATAAAAATTTCTCATTTACCACTCGAAAATTCTTTCTATTCTTGAAGTATTTTGTCAATACTAGCTGCCAGCTTGATGCAGCTTTTGCTGGCAGATTGTATTTATTATAAAATAGTGTTATATCTCATAGATGATGTATCAATGTTTTTAACAAGACTGTGTATTTTCCTTAAATAAAAATAAACAAATCAATAACAAACTTAAAATTGATTTGACGATCAAAAAGCACAATGAATAATATAATTTACGTCTCTTCCTCTATGGCTTGACTGGTATATCCTAAAGCTGCTTAAAAAATAAAACCATACACAAGTGTTCAAACTGACATGGATAGAGACACTAAACAATAGGAAAATTACTCTATAAAAAGCAGCAAGAAAATAAATGTTTAAATATTAAATAATACAAAACAATGAATATCTCCAACAAAGACCAAGGAGGTAAAAGTTGCTTGAAGATTCATACAGCAGTGACAACGTGCAGTCTATTTCGAGCTCGCTATCATTGCGTGAGAGTGTGTGTGTGTGTGTGTGTGTGTGTGTGTGTGTGTGTGTGTGTGTGTGTGTGTGTGTGTGTGTGTGTGTGTGTGTGTGTGTGTGTCATACCGCCCTTGGACATGGGCTTGCGGAATGTGTTGAGAGCAAGGCAAAACACTTGGTTGCCACAGCAACTGTCCAAGGCCAGGGG
>NW_011347312.1:0-1531 GCF_000735185.1 Notothenia coriiceps
CACCCTCAGTGTCAGCACAGCACTGCCACGGCATCAAGGGTGTTGGCAAGTCTCTGTCTCTCTCACACACACACACACACACACACACACACACACACACACACACACACACACACACACACACACACACACACACACACACACACACACACACACACACACACACACACACACACACACACACCTACACCTACAATCTCCACACTTTTGTTAGCCCTGTGTCCAGTGGACCCGAAAACCCTTTATGTAATGTGTAGGGGGGGTACAGTGGGTGGTCATTGAAAATGTGTTCAGATAATGAGCCAAGGCCATTGAGTGTGGGTTTGAAAAAATGATTTATCATATCATTTTTCTTTAGCTAAATAATGAAAACGGGTCCCACAGACCCGAATACCATACAAGGGTTAAACTACAACCATTATATTCAGTTAGTTGGATAACAGATGTACTGTCGAACAACAACATCAGTATTGGCAGAACACTGTTGGTGTTGCTGTTGAGGAAAATATGTGTTTTAGAGGAAAGATGTGGAAAAAAGTTTAAAATAATTCAGTATTGGTGACAACGGATAACAGATCCACGCAATTTGTATTCCTGCTTACTTTAATGGCAACTATTCATTATTTCAGGAGTATTATTGGCAGGATATCAGCTCTGTTTTCTGGATTTCATTCATTTATTCATATTAACATTTCAAAGTACAAATGAGAGGCTTTATAGGATGTAATTGTTGCAATGGCACTGTTCAGTACCGCATACCACTGTGTAGCCTAATGCCAAGCAAAACAAAATGACTTCCCTTTGATAGTCCATTTGGCTTATGGTTCCATTGAAGCATGTGTCTTTGTTTTTGCTTGACAGATCTGAGTGAAGAAGTGACGGAGCAGGCCTACGTCAATGTGCTGACTCGAGGTGACCTCTCCTCTCTGCGCTGGATTGCCTCCCCGCTCCGCTACTTTGTGCCCAGCAACCCCAATGTGCAGCTGTGTCACGTCTACTACAGCTCGCTCAACTTCAGAGACATCATGCTGGCCACCGGCAAGCTGCCGCCTGACGCTATTCCAGGTACAGAGTGTGAATCAGACACACAGCAAGAAATCTCACACAGTAACCCACCGCATCATGTAGTGCCCGCAATTAGACAACTTACCTCTCCTTTTCATCGTACATGATAAAGGTGACCTGGCCCTGCAGCAGTGCATGTTGGGTATGGAGTTTTCCGGTCGTGACCCTGCTGGAAAGCGTGTGATGGGGCTGCTTCCTGCCAGAGGCCTGGCTACATGTGTGGATGCTGACAAACGCTTCCTGTGGGATGTTCCCTCCAGCTGGTCAGTGTGTGTGTGTGTGTGTGTGTGTGTGTGTGTGTGTGTGTGTGTGTGTGTGTGTGTGTGTGTGTGTGTGTGTGTGTGTGTGTGTGTGTGTGTGTGTGTGTGTGTGTGTGTGTGTGTGTGTGTGTGTGTGTGTGTGTGTGTGTGTGTGTGTGTGTGTGCTATCTTTATTTTGGTGTGTGTGTGTCGTGTAGTGTACGTGT
>NW_011347313.1:0-4182 GCF_000735185.1 Notothenia coriiceps
AAACAACATCTTCAATTTCTCTTCACACAATACGTCTCCTTGCAGTATCAACACTAATTCGGCTGACTTTTACATTTGATCTAATTCATGATAAGTGCTCACAGCTCCGTGGGAATTATTATGTGCAATTCATTTCTAAAAGGCTTCAACATTACTATAATTATATTTTTATTTAAATGTAGGCTACATTTTACACCAAAACGGAACACAAAAGCAGGACCAACCATCATGCATTGAATTCCTTGACTAACAAAAGAAAGATTCATTCAATTAAATAAATATTTAACAACAAATGGGCCGGTTCTAAGGGGTTATTCAGTTAAGCCCGATGAGAGGAGATACAGCTGTGTGTGTGTTATTTTGAAAAGAATAACAAATTAGAAGGAAAAAAAGATTTAAAAAATACAGATTTCAGTATCCTGAGGCTCTCAGCCCCATTTATTTTCCTCACAGACGGCAACAAAAGTCAGAAATTATACGATTTAAAATAAAAGCAATAATTGTGGATTGATATTGAGTAAGAACATGCTTTTATGAACCAAACAGCTTCCGGCCTTCCTATAACACGTAATGCCCTGAGAATACCAATAGAAATACATTGCTTTTAAAATCGTGTTGTGCAACACGAAAAAACGGGGAAAATCGTGCTAGTGAACACGAATCAATAGATTAAAAATTCGTGTTGGTGAACACAAAATGCCATGAGACTGGGTTGACACATAATACGGCAATGTTGAAGCGCCAGAGATGTACCCCCACCAATAGCCCTTGTCTATGATAGATCCCACTGATGGTGCTTTCTTAAATATGACTGAAAGGACAAAACAGGGTAACATTCCAACCTTCCTCATTGTGGTACTAATAAAGGATATTCTTACTTTAGGATCTGAAGATGAACACTTTTTATCAGTGGTTGATTTTTATTATTTTGTTTCTTGCAGCTCCTGAGATCAAATCTGCAACATGAGCTTGCAAACCAAAACAAACGGAGAAAAAAGGGAACGCCAAAGAAGAATGAAGCTTCAAGTTAACTTGTGATGTAAATAATTAAATTGTGATCAGATAAATGCAAAACTGATTATTAGAACTGTCGTAAAACAACTACAGCAGGTTACCTGAGTCAACATTAAGCCTTTAGATCAGAATGAAAATGAACTGATAGGTATGAATTCATGTTGAATGTGCAAAGAATGTCAATCCTGGTGCATTCAACAATATTCTGCACTAGATTCATTTGTTACTCTGTATTTCGTTTTAAGGGTTCTGGGTTGCCACTTGTGAATACATCACTTAGTTATCTTTAACATCTTAACACCAAGACTTTTTTTTTCAATTGTTTTATATTACAAATCTTTGCAGCAATAATAATGTTATTATTAAATCTCTTTTCAAAACCAATTCATGCAAACTATATACCTGTAACAGCCTTACACAAATAAAAGTTTTAAGGGCCAAAGCATATCAAAAGGAACTGCTTATCCATGTGTTAGGAATATCTTTACTTTATTTATTTTTGTATACATGGTGTGTAATTCAGAGTTAGTAGCTTTTTTGAATTGGGAAATCTTGTGCCACCTTACAGGAAAAGTTAGTTGCATCATCTGCATAACATTCACTAATTTGACTGTAGTATTTTCGAGTAAAACACAGTATTTTGATCAAGTGTCAGGTCATAATATTATTATAGTACCTCTATAAAAGGTCACAATAACATTCAATGTATTTGTTAAGAAATCAGGACACAACAACAACAACAACAACAACAACAACAACAACAACTGACAACTAATTGTGTAACTATAGGTTCATGACTTATTTAGATCTTTTGATAAGAACATGTCTGATTACATGTTCTTATCAAAAGATCTAACACACCTGATTGGGTGTTTTAATGTACAGCTAAAAAAAATGCTTGCTCACAAACAAGTGTTGACTCTGGATCCTGCTACTCTAGTTTGTCTATAGGGAACTGTCCAACTTTCCAATGGTTCCTTACATTTTGCTCTGAAGATGGATTTCATGTTTTCTCTATCCACTAGAAAAACATGATAAAACACATGGTTAGAGAGTGCAGGGTAAAAATCTATCTTTTAGTTCGAAAAGTTTTAACCTATGTATTATATAGTCTTCGTGAGGACAGTTGTTTGTGAAGTTGACAGAACAAGTTGGTTTTCTTGAGAACGTCATCCTTTTCATTAAAGAGCTGAATAGACGACCTTTAGAAGCCAGTTGGTCATATTTTCTGATTTGGTCCACACTCAACCATTTTCTCATGATCATAGAATAATCATTTTGTGAGATGACCTACATGCATGGTCTGCCTGTTGTTTCTTATAATTATTTTATACAAAATATGATATATCTGACAATTTACCAACATTTATTATTGATGCAATGTTTTACATTTTAGAAATTCAGCAATGGCCAAATCAGTTTCTGTTCTGAACTTCCTGTTATTTCACTGATTGATGTTAATCTGTTCATTATTACTGCTGTAGAGTAGCTCTAGACTTCACCAATCACACTCACCAGAGGGGCATATTTGGTCTAAACCCTACTTGAATTCAGATTTAAACACTAATACCTTTCACTGTCGTTGATTGTACTACACAACCTGTAACCACACACACCTGCACAGCTGTATATAAGCAAGCTCAAACCTGCTTGAAACCTGCTTTACTGCTTGATATCACATAATAAAGCTTGCTTGAATGTGAACAATGTGATTCTCAAAGTGTGGAGCTCTGTGAAGTGGACTACTCTTACTTACTTACTCAATGTATTTCAAATATACATTCAATGGTTATTTTGGAAGAGTTCTTCAGGTTTTGCAGTACACCAGCCATCATAACCACAGGCTTCATTACAAATCTGAAGAAATATGGAGGTTTCCTCTGTCCCAGGTTTGTCCTATACTTCTGGAAATGTTGGATAGACAGTTTGACACACCAGTGATAAATTGTGCAAGTATAGCACTCAGATATTTGTTTGAAGATAATCTGTGTCACGTGGCTAAGCAGTCATATATTTGAAGAGGAAATATAATGCCCATGTTTTTAATGCTTAGAGATGTCCCACACCTTAGCGGTGGGGAACCTTTTTCCTCTCAAGGGCCATTTCAATTTTTACAACATCCTTCGAGGGCCGTACAAATTATTGAACTCAACGTTTGCTTAAAAAACTAAAATCACAGCCCATTCATTTCGCCTTTCTTTCATGCTGTGCATAGAAAAAGCAACCTCTTAATCCAGATATTTGACCATGACCCGCGCATTCATGCACCGTGGTATGACCACCCAAACAGAAAGATATGGACACAAGATGTGTGCAAATGTATTTAGTTTCATATCCATGTGGATTTTTTTTAAATGTTGAAGTTAAAAGCATCAATCTGGTGCACTTTGAGAGTAAAATTAATAGATCTATGGATACATCTCTCAACACCCATATGAAACAGAACTGTAAGCAGATTTTTTACAAATCACACCCTTTTAAACTGTATTCTTGTTTCATAATAATAATTTAAAAACATTAGTGTCATATAGTATTTTTTACCTGTTTACTTTATTTTCTTATTTTTGTATAACTATAATGATCATATAAAGATGTGCCTTTACCTCACTGGTTGGAGAAAAAGCTTCTTATATTCGTTAGCATAGCTATCTAACCAGATGCTAATAACAACAAAGTTATTGACTGTATGATCAGTATGACAGATGAACTGATCGCCATTGGGCCTTCAACTAAAGGCACAGCCACGCAAAAACTGCGGCATGTGTACGTCTCCTTATGGGTATTGCAATTTGTGAAATCACGGCCCGGAGCCGCGTTCTGGTGCTCTCCGTTAGAACTACACCCCTGTCAGACGAGACATATACCACGTGATGACACGTTAGGCTCGTGTTGTGACAAGGACCCTGACCTTGGCCAGGAAAAAAAGACACTCGCTTGTTTAATTATTTTGCGGTCTAGATTTCTTGAATTTTTTATTTTTTGCGTGTGTTTATAAATTACCTTGAGGGCCGTACCAAATGGTGTCGCGGGCCGTATACGGCCCGGAGGCCGGAGGTTCCCCACCCCTGCTTTAACAGAACCACGTTAACAATTAGCATTCATTTACTGAAAGCTAGCCACGCTGTTAAGATAGCTAGCTTGTACTTGCTAACGTTTAGTTATTTATCG
>NW_011347314.1:0-2080 GCF_000735185.1 Notothenia coriiceps
AAGTAGAAAGTACAGGTATTTGTGTTCAACATGTAAGAAGTAGAAAGTACAGGTATTTGAGTTCAACATGTAAGAAGTAGAAAGTACAGGTATTTGAGTTCAACATGTAAGAAGTAGAAAGTACAGGTATTTGAGTTCAACATGTAAGAAGTAGAAAGTACAGGTATTTGTGTTCAACATGTAAGAAGTAGAAAGTACAGGTATTTGTGTTCAACATGTGAGAAGTAGAAAGTACAGGTATTTGAGTTCAACATGTAAGAAGTAGAAAGTACAGGTATTTGTGTTCAACATGTAAGAAGTAGAAAGTACAGGTATTTGTGTTCAACATGTAAGAAGTAGAAAGTACAGGTATTTGTGTTCAAAATGTAAGAAGTAGAAAGTACAGGTATTTGTGTTCAACATGTAAGAAGTAGAAAGTACAGGTATTTGAGTTCAACATGTAAGAAGTAGAAAGTACAGGTATTTGTGTTCAACATGTGAGAAGTAGAAAGTATTCAGGTATTTGTGTTCAAAATGTAAGAAGTAGAAAGTACAGGTATTTGTGTTCAACATGTAAGAAGTAGAAAGTACAGGTATTTGTGTTCAACATGTAAGAAGTAGAAAGTACAGGTATTTGTGTTCAAAATGTAAGAAGTAGAAAGTAAAAAGTTGTCAGTAAAATAAGTACTGTAGTAAAGTACTGACACCAGCAGCATGTACTTAAGTACAGTAACAAAGTATTTGTACTCCACTACTTCTCACCTCTGGCCATCAATCATCTCAGGATGAGCCGAACGATGTCCATCAGGAGCAGAAAACCTTCCCAAACTGCAGGTAAATGAATAAGTGTCCATGTGATGAGACTTTGGAGCCAGAGTGTGTTTTCCTGTTCCCACAGAAGCCTGCAGCCCAACAGCCAGACATAAACACATTAGTATACTGCTGCATATTGTAATGTGTCCCTGACATTTCCTCCCAATTATTCACTAATGCTGCATCCACAGCACAATGTCTCTGCATTTATCACTGGAAATTGATGCAATTTATATTCATCTAGCACAATGACACAATAGCAAAGTATGGGAATGGATTCCTTACTTCAATGGGAACCACTGAGTGTGAATGGAAATAAGATAAGATATTATTCAGAAAGCAGCAGCAGCAGGAACACCAGATGAAGATTTTTAAGGATTTAGGATTGCATGAATTTTCTCATTAGTTTTTACATATTTCATGTTTTGGACAGGGGCTTCTCTAACCTGCACAATAAGATATAGTTTTGCGGGATGATACCAAATGTGTTTTATGATACAAAATGTGAACAAATCAATGCTATATTTAAGCTGAAAATGAGACAATGGTCAAAACCAGCTTCTCAAACCGGCCTAGTTTCAGTCTCAAGAGCGTCAAAAAAAGTAATTACCTTTCGGACAGTTTCCTTCTGTCTCGATACGAACACACTGAGACTCCCTTTATGAGAAACACTCTAAAATAACTCCAATGTAAATCCACTCTCAAAGCAACGGAGGTGGTTATAACAGGAAAAATATCTCAGGGTGAAGAAAGTAGAAATGTAAAGATCAACGCTTTTCGTGACACTCTACCCATGTTTAAAATCCTCTTAATAGGTTTTAAAAACACACGATGACCTTTGTCGTTCTGGCTCTTTCATTCATTAGAACGACTCAAATGAAGAAAGAGAAGAGCTGCAAAGCATTTGAAATGAAATCCATTACTTAATCAAGCCTTGACATTTCAATTCATTTTTATTTCCCATTTATCTGCAGGTGAACACACCATTTAGAGCACAACTCAAAAAGGGACTATGATTCGTGAAATAATGCAATATTTTCCAGAGAGCTCACTCACTGTCTTCTGCTTTAAATCCTTTCATGCAGAGGTGGGAAGAAGTGGAGTACAAATACTTTGTTACTGTACTTAAGCACATTTTTCTGGTATCAGTACTTTACTCCACTACTTATTTTTCTGATGCATTTTTACTTTCTAATTCTTACATGTTGAACTCAAATACCTGTACTTTCTACTTCTCACATGTTGAACACAAATACCTGTACTTTCTACTTCTTACATGTTGAACACA
>NW_011347315.1:0-1964 GCF_000735185.1 Notothenia coriiceps
CATACAATCACAATATGAATATGTGTTCAAAACGGTACTTTATCTGACCAAACGTATAGAGCACATGTGTCAAACTCGAGGCCCGGGGGCCAAATCCGGCCCGTGGTGGATTTAATTTCGGCCCGCAGGATAATTTCTAATTCCTATTAGATCTGGCCCTCCGGTATATTGCTCTCACACCTTCACTCCATCCTGAGGGTCTCCTCAGCTCAGAGCCTGAGCCCAAACATTGATGACCTTGCACCCAAGATGAGATGCCAAGTATCTGAGCTAGCATCACAGAGCAGCAAGCTGAGTTTAATGGATGTTTCCTTCTGCACTTTCTCTCTCACGACAACAGGGCATGTTTGGTTTCTCTTTGAGGGAAATAGTTTTGTTGAAGCTGTTGTTGGCCTGTGGGAAAATGTAATCATAAGAAATGACTCTGGAAAAGCTGCAGATAGAGCCATAAGAAATGAATGAACTGATTATTTAATGTTTAATGTTGTTTTTATAGGCAATCATTTAAGCTTTGTTAGTTCCAGGTTTAATATGTGCAATAAGTTCATTTCAATAAGTTCTGCAATAAACATTGAACCAGTCCGGCCCTCCACTAGTACCCATTTCTTTATTTTGGCCCTCTGTGTATTTGAGTTTGGCCCCCCCCCTGCTGATTACCTCCTTTCACTGTTGGCTATAATCTGCAGCAGTTTCAGGAGGAATATCTTTTGGAGGAAGTGTTAAGACATTCTTTGAAATATCTTTTCTAATTTCTTTGACATTTTTAAGACATGTTTTAGACTTTTTAAAAATGCATTCTGGCATTTATTTTTGGTATTTTTCCCATGCATCTTCTGGGGTATTTTCCACTTTTTCACACATTTGTATCAGAACTGATGCAGATTGTATGTCCTTTATTCACTGTTGGTTAGTTTAGCAGTTTTAGTAGGAATATCTTTTTGAGGAGGTCTTTAGATTTTTCTTTAAGACCCTTTTTTCTGGCATTTTTTAGACATTCTTTTTGAGCTGCTTCTGGCATTAATCTGAGGTATTTTCCCACTTTTTCGCATATTTCTTATCAAATTGATGGAGATGATCTTATCTCCTTTATTCACTGTTAATCTACAGAATGCAGTTTCAGGAGTAATATCTTTTTGATGGAGATTTTAAGAAGTTTTTGACATATTTGTTAAAATATATCTTTTATTCTTTTTGGCAAGTTTTAACATTTTTCTAGAAATGTTTAGAAAAATATTTTAGTTTTTTTAAGAAATGTTTCTGGCCTTTCTTAGACATTGTTTAAAAAATAATTGTAAACATTTTCTAGCCAACATTTCCCACATATTTTCATCATTCTGCTGTAGAGGACTTTACCTCCATTATACACTGTTGGCTAGTTTCATCTACAGCCTGCAGCTTCAGGAGGGATATCTGTCATGTTCACGTTCCTCTGACCGGTTGTTATTCGTGTTCAGCAGCAGCAGGAGGTTTTTCAGGATCATCGAACCCCTCGAAGCTTCACAGAGCGAAGTCTCTCCCTCAGGAGCCTGGTTTCAGCGCTGTGTCCACGCTGCTACCTTCAGAGAGCAGAGCCTGCAGGAAGGTCAGCAGGTTCATCTTCATGTGATTCAGCACGATCAACCTGCTCAGTGTGGGTGTGATGTTTGCTATGATTCATGCACAACATCTCACTTTGATTGTACTTGCAGCTAAAGAGATGCAAGAAAACCTGAGCAGTAAGTCAGGACTTTAGCACCTGAAATCTTTGGTTAACACAAGCTGAGGAGATTTTCATTCTACCACGTTAAAAATGTGTCTAAATGAGACGACTAAACGTCATCACGCCCAACATTAGCTGCAAGTCGTGTGACCGTGCTGTATTTCCTTTATAGCCCAACATTAGCCACCTTTAGCTTAGCGGTGGTGACGTGAAGTCATGTGACCGTGCTGTAGTTCCTTTATAGCCCAACATTAGCACATAAGTG
>NW_011347316.1:0-2143 GCF_000735185.1 Notothenia coriiceps
TGAGTTCATGTGTGAAAAGCTTGATTCACATGTGTATGTTGATCCAAACATACTGAGCACACAGATCTCTACTTTCTGAACGTTAGGGAACTGCTGTTTTTTGACATCACTCCAAAACTTCGCTGGCCCGTTAGTGCGCTGCATGTCAATAAGTTCCAGTGTATATTTCCCCTTGTCGATGCAGGAGACCACTTTCTTTGCTCTGGTTGATACGTCCCCCTCTATTGCAACAGTGAAGGGGTCTCTGGCAAAGCCCATCACCTCTGTGGGCAGAGCAAGTCCATCCAATCGACCGGCAAAGTTCTCTTTCAAACTCGCGATGAAATCTGTCATCACATCCGTGATTTGTGCCGGAGATGTGATGTGTTTGGGGAGCGTCAGAAAATGCAGCATCCGACCCGTGCTCAAGTCGGTCACGAAAAGGTCCAGCTTGACTTGGATCTGCTCCACAAGATCAATGACCGTTTTGTCTCTGTTTACGCTTCAGAGTTGAGAGAGACATGTTTTAGAGTTGCTATCATAGGACCACCGTTACTAGCACCACTAGATACACTTTCAAAAAACCTGCTGCGTTGTGGTTTGGTGGTTTCTATGCAACGCGGAGTGTTGCGTTCATGGTCTGTACTAGTGTAGGAATTTGGCTACGGGAGGCTGGGCCACTCGGGAGTTGGTTCTGGGCCGCATCTGGCCAGCAGACCGCCAGTTGAATAGGCCTGAGTATGCATATATTTATTATACCTATACACCACTACAATTATAAAAAGCTGCTGCCTACAGAAATGTCATATCTGTTTTCTTGATTCATATAATACATATTGTATTTTACACGAGTCAACAGCATCACAGCCTCTGGTGAATATCTTTTTGACTATATAGAGTATGCAACTTCGTAGAAATGTAAGGCCCTCTTGCCAAGGGAAATAATCCCATCAAATTGGGATGAGGGCAGCAACTCTCCAGACTACACTGCAATAACGCTTCTCCTTGAAAACAGAGGGTTTTTTATTAATAAAAAAACAAAGGAACATGCTGTTGTATGCTATACATGCAGTGATTATAGACTACTCTTGGGATCTGTACCTCTATTCTGAAAAGAAGCTTTCACTCTTAACTCATATAACTATATCAGAGTGAAAAATCAAGTATTCTTGTAGTTATTTTGATATTAAATAACCTTTGTGTTGTAACTTTCTTTCAATCTGCTTCGACTACGTTAACTAATGTTTAATTTGATTTGCTCAAAGTGAGAAATCCACTCAATCATAAATAACTATACACATCTGGACTGTTCATACAGAATGTATACGGGACAAAGGCTTTGCCGGCGATGGGCACATGCTTACTCACCTGAAACAGTTTGTTAGGATACACCTGCCTACGATGGCTGTGACTCAATCATTTGGATGTGTGTTCAGTGAATGTGTTGCGCTAACATAACTACAGCTGGTGCCTTTTTTTTATTATATTCATGCTCTGTTGCTTTTCATCTCACAAACTCTCCATTTGTTCACTTGTTTGGTTTAATGGTTTGTTATGATTTCAGGTTACAGTTACAATAAATATTCTTTTTATACCTTTTACTGCTGGTTTGGGTCATTTTAGCAACATGAGCCGGTTGCATGAGTTTTGCATATTTGTAGCTTTAGATAGATAAATATATATATACTTTATTCATCCCAAATAAGGAAATGAGTTGCTTTGTTAGTTACATAGTCTTCTTAATTAAACATAACAGATCATTAATATATGATATGTTCTTCAATAGATTTTTTACATTTGGCTGGTACGATCACAGAGTCACGAGTTAAGATCAGATCAACCTTGGTGGCTTTGGAAGTCTCCATTATTCCCATAACACACACACACACACACACACACACACACACACACACACACACACACACACACACACACACACACACACACACACACACACACACACACACACACACACACACTAAACCAAACACAAACACACATTGCCCTCTAAAAGCTCAGGTCACACAAGATCGCATCAAAGGTCCTGTAGCGTTGACATTATCAGTGTGTGTGTGTGTGTGTGTGTGTGTGTGTGTGTGTGTGTGTGTGTGTGTGTGTGTGTGTGTGTGTGTGTGTGTGTGTGTGTGTGTGTGTGTGTGTGTGT
>NW_011347317.1:0-1328 GCF_000735185.1 Notothenia coriiceps
AGAGGGACACATCAATAACACATACAAGTACACATTAGATATACTTCTACTGCAGAGGGACACATCAATAACACATACAAGTACACATTAGATATACTTCTACTGCAGAGGGACACATCAATAACACATACAAGTACACATTAGATATACTTCTACTATAGTATTACTACTATTATGTATATGATCTGCTCCTGTGCACGTCTATCTACTGAAGTACTGCATCCCCTTTCTCCTGTAGGTGTGAGTGCATGTCAATGGTCTGCAGAGGCTAAAATATCTGTGTTCATGAGTAGAATAAGTATCAATACTTCACTAAGTACTCATTTGACACACTTCTACTAGAGTATGTATATGATCTGCTCCTGTCCACGTCTATCTACTGAAGTAGTCTGTCCTACCTTCTGTGCTGCTCCCTCTCCTGCAGTGTGTTTCCTGTAGGTGTTAGTGCATGTCAATGGTCTGCAGAGGCTAAAGTGTACTCTACTTTAAACAAGAGGAATACTGAGCTCTCGTTCACTCGAACTATCCACTAAACGTCAGAGGTCTTTTCCTGATGCTAGAGAATAAACGAAGCAGCCAGAGGAGCTCGTTTCTCAGAGAACATTTCACACTTTGGGAACCTTTGATTATCTGATACTCAGAGGTTGTGATGGACCCAGTGAAGGGATGCAGGCAGGTAGCATCCCTCCACTGGGTCCATGCATCCCTCCACTGGGTCCATGCATCCCTCCACTGGGTCCATGCATCCCTCCACTGGGTCCATCACAACCTCTGATTATAATCAGAGGTTGTGATGGACCCATCTGTGAGCTTGATGCAGGCAGGTTGCATTAAGCTCACAGACACTCCCATGTATACAGAGAGAGGCTCTGAGTGAGACGTGACTTCTCTCGTGACCTGAGAACAGAGCACTGAGTGTTAGTGTGAGGGGGGGGGGAGAGTAATGTGATGAGGAGCACCTGGAGATAAGCCCCTCCTCCCCCGGCTGCCCCGACTCCAGAACAAACGCCTCCACTGATCCGGAGGAGAAGAGAGGGGAGGAGATAGAGAGCGTCCGGGGGCCGAGGTTCAGAGACATCAGAGTCACTGCTCCACGGCTGAAACTGCAGAGGGGACACGGAGACACAGGGACACAGAGTTACTGCAGAGGGGACACGGAGAGGAGACACAGAGAGGAGACACAGAGAGGAGACACAGAGACACAGAGTTACTAGAGAGGAGACACAGAGTTACTGCAGAGGACATGATACAGGGGGGTGAATAAAGACTGAATATATATATATATACTGTGTATATATATATATATATATATATATTTATATATATAT
>NW_011347318.1:0-4725 GCF_000735185.1 Notothenia coriiceps
GGGGGGGGTCCTTGGCATGGCAAAGTTTGAGAACCCCTGGCCGATAACATACTATAGGCTTCTTCACCTTGGACGAGTGCTGTGTGTGTTACACTAACAACACGGAACTATCTTTAAACAATAGACTATATTCAAACCTAAGTTTTAATGTACACAAATAGACTGTACATAGGCTATAAGGTTCCGCATTATGTCTGTGTTAGCGCCACACACAGCGGCCCTGCTAGTAGAAGAGAGTAGCCAGGGCATATGAGGACACGTCCCGCGCCTCGGTCACGGTGTCAGATACCGAGGTGTGATGGCCAATTAAATTCCGACGCTGTCTGAGGGCGGACAACGTACCGTCTCCCCCCTCCCTCCCTCACACACACACTCCAACACACACTGCGCCTGGCGCTCATAGAACCAAAAGTAACGCAGAGTCTCATACTAGTTGTCCCTGTGCTCCGGAGCCTCGCTATGTCTCAACCCGCCGCCTGCCGCCTGCTGAGGAGCACCCTGAGGACTCAGCTCGTGCCCGTGGCCAATCTGTCGTCCAAACCCGCCAAACACGTCATCTCTGGAGTGGTGAGTCCATGGAGCCTCCGCTGACCTCACATGCCCGGAGCAGCACATGTTAACAGGGATACAGTATGTCAAAGAGCCGTGCCCTGAATATTGTTCGAGGCGAGGAGCGCAAGCTTGATAACGCGGCAATAATAAGGATAATAGCAGGCTCTCGAGGGCCTGATATGACAGAGCATAATCCACTGCAGGGCTCACTTCCCTATAACTGCGCCAAACTTTATATTTCAGGCTTCGATTATACTTTTATCAAATAATGAATATCATATTTATTCATGCGCCATGCTTATGCGGGACTTTTATTTTCTCAATCGAAATTATGTTTTAACTCTATCAAGGTCGACAGCATCTCGCCATTTTTCCGCCTGAAAACAACACGTACACGTCTCTGCCAGCCGAGACAGAAATAGCAACATAGACTATTACTTTATACGCTATAATATTCAGAGTATGGTTATTCCCAGAAATGTTTACACATCCTAAGGCTGAGACTGCACACGTTACTCCTGAATTAAGCGAGAGGTTTTATATAGTTAACAGTTAAATATCTTGTTGTCGCTGTGTAAAGTTTTGATCAGGTGCCAGGTGTCTGACCTTGATGTCGATCACGGACACGGCAACTTCTTTAACCCAAAAGGCCCCCATGTTCGGTTATTTAGCTCATTATTTGACACATTTTAAGAGGGAATGCCTAAATAATAAATCGAGGGCATTTGTATTCTTCATATTGACAAGACTACAGATTAGGGGAGATTGGGGTCAGTTGGAACATGTTGTTTATTCTGCATGTCTGTCCAGGGACAGGGACCCCTCCTCTGTGGCTCTCCCCAAGGTTTCTTCCTTTTTCCTGGTAATTGTGGGGGTTTTCCCGGGAGCTGCTAGGGTCATAGGACAGAGGGTGTTGTATGCAGTCTGTAAAACTCATGCAGTCACACTGTGTAATTTGTGACATTAGGATATAAAATGTTCTGGACATTCGAGTTACAACTACAAAACAAAAGTAAGGAGGAACCTCAGATTAGTATCTATTTGTTGTCATACATTTAAAAAGATGTATTCATTTAATTGAAATAAATATGAGGTCGGCAGTGACACTAGATACAGTTGTACAGGTTTAATGTATGAAATACAATACAGTGTTCTGAAATGTTTGCACTTTTTGAAAGACTTTGTTATTATATGTGTTATTTATATATGATTCACATGATTCTTGGTATTATTACACGTACTTTTACAATTTAGAAAATCTGGCATCACTCAAGAGTTACAAATATTATTTTTTTGCTGTTGTACACTGTAATGTATTTATATAGAGACGAATGTGCGATGTTTAAGGCTAAAATCAATTTTCATGCTCTCCACACCAAGAAGGGATATAGTACTTGGAAGATTTTATTTTCCATATAAAACCCGGTACCACTTTACAATAAGACTAGCCTTATAAAGGATTCGTAGAGGGTTTATAATTAGGTTGTAAACACTTTATTAATCTTTAAGAACCATTTATAAACCAGTTCTAACATAGTTTTCATACATCAACACAGGCTCACTATTTGGCAAGATGACTAAGCCCTATTTTGGCTACTTTGCAAGAATCAACTCAGTGAGCAACAGATACCAAGGATGCTGGCTGATGAAGGAGACGAAGTAAGCTAGGTAGCCAATATAAGACTTAGCAATAGATAAATGTGGGCTCACTATTTGGCAAGCAACCGGTCACGGTTGCCCTGTTTATTTCATGTCTTATAAAAGCTTATTAATGATTTATAAAGTGTTCACAACCTAATTAATAAATGAATTACAAAATATTCGTAAACCGTTTATAAGGGTAGTCGTATTGTAAAGTGGTAACTAAAACCCTAACCCAAGCAGTCCATGGTCCTTATAAAGCTGTAATAGTCATATTCAGTGTTATTATCAGGAAAAAGAGCAGAACTTTAAGAACCATTAGATTGGTTGATTTAATCACCAGCATTAATACTTTATGTTATTAGTTATCTAGGATGCTTTAGTGGCTGCTTGTACTCAGAACTGTTTAAAAATAGCTGTGTTGTTTTTTTATTTAATAATTGCAGAATAATCGTTATGTCGTTTCCTGCCAACGTGCTGCCATCTGCTTTATATGAAACACAAGTCTAGTAAACAGCAACTATAAGAGAAGACTTCCTTCCTTTTGGTTTTGGTTTTTAGGAGTGTTGCAGTCTCACCCCTAACATTGTAGACTCCTGTTTCCACCATCTCTTTGTTTCTGCCCCCCAGGACCAGGCCATTGCTATGACGGCCTTCTTCGTGGCCATCTTGGGGCCCTCCGGCTGGGTGCTGTCTCACCTGGAGGACTACAAGAACAAGAAGGACTAGAAGGGGAGGAGGGGGAGGAATGGGAGGATGGGGGAGAATCATTCCGTCCCAGATGAAGATGCACTCAACCCTCTCTCCCCTCGCCGCTCCCTCTGCTCCACCTCTCCTCAGCTGATGAGACCAGAAACCACTTACCTGAATCCAGACCTGTGATAATGTACATCTGTGCACCTATCAACTATTACCAATAAACACATGTTTGCAGTGAGAACCGGCTCAGTGTGTTGGATTGCAGAATTTCATCTGAATTTGATAATAATTTAAATTTCACTTATACGCCATACATGGCTGCAAGTACAGATTATTCTCATATTTGGTTCTCCTGTTCATTACTTTAATTGATAGATAAGTATTTTAAACATTAAAAAAAATCAACACAGTTGGAGTCTTATATATAGATATTTTGTGAACAGACACTTTGACATTTCGCTTAATAAAAAGCTTTTTCCGTCAATAATAATGGCTACAGTGCAGGTAAACAAATCCGTCCTTAATAGAGTGGTACAGGAATGAGACTTGAATTCGCAAATGGGTTAGCATTTTAGCAAGTTTAGTTTTTTTGAACGTGTTTTTGGTTGGAAGCCTGACATTTTTTGTTATACGACATAATATACGTCTGTAAATACCCCACATGTGAAGATTTAAAGGTTCTTAAAAATGTTTATGTTGCCCACAAGTGCCTAAAATAGACGACTAAACGTCATCACGCCAACATTAGCAGCCTTTAGCTAAGCCAGTGGTTCCCAACCTTTTTCAGTCAGGCCCCCCTTGTGTAATTGGAAATATTTTCGAGCCACCCCTAATCCGGTTCCCACCGAGATTGGTAGAACTAATTGTATATAGTTGTACAAACATTACATTTTCTCTGCTAATAATAACAAGACATAAAAGATCCAACTGTAATTTTATATTTCATTATGGATTGGAACATGAACAAAAGTGCTTGTATTGGCAGATTATCCAATGCCATTGTGAAATAATGAGGCCTAATTGAAAGAACTACAAATACTGCATATCGATCCGGTTCTTTAACAGTATTTGTATAGGTTATTTTTTAGGGGAAAAACTAAACAAATTAGAAACAGAATTCACATTGATTCATTTTATGTATAATGTGGATTATGGGCTGCTAGCACACATACAGATGTAGCGATTCATTTCAGACAGTTTGAAACGCGAGGGCCGTGATTGGTACGTGATCTGCCCTCGCTCAAGGGAAAACCTCCAGCTTGACTTGAGACTGCCCCCGTGATAGATAAATGTAATTATAATGAAGCCAGCTGCAATGGATCATTGATCCACCAGGGGGTGCAGTGGGGTTCCACACTGGAGCTCATGTGAAATAAAGTGAGATACAGTATGCTGGATGTACAGCGGAACTTTGTTAAGATCCATATGTCACGGATATCATACTACTGTGCTAAATAAGAGACATTTAATCATTTACAAAACATCACCATGTTGTTATTTAACAAAATAATTTTGTTATTCGAAAAAAACGAACGGGAGGAAATGCAGCCCGGCTCTCGATTTTTAATCCTAATTTAATCATCATCTTCACCACGATCATTTATGTTTATGTTCGCCGAATTGACATGAAATCACTGACACATATGAATATACTGTATTCAACTTCATTAAAACGTTATTAACGTGCCTAAACTCAGTAATTCACCAAAAATATGTATATTTTAATGGAGCTTCGTCGGTCGATCAGGATCCCAAAGTGTAGCGGAGGGATCCTGATCTGCATGACGGGTGTTTTTCCCCATAAGGAACAAGTCGCTGCAAATTATCCCACTT
>NW_011347319.1:0-14852 GCF_000735185.1 Notothenia coriiceps
CTTAGGAGCAATGCGCTCATGGTATAGATGTGGCGCATACATCTTAATTCCTACTCTTTTCCCTCACCCTATCCTAAGGGAGTGCATGTAGTTTGACACGTTGTGCCTCTCCACCTCTGTTCCTTACTTCTTACTTGCTACCCTTTTCCCTCAACTTATCCTAAGGGAGTGATTGTATGTAGACACGTTTGTTTAGCTGCTATAGGCTTAGGCTGTCGGGGGACACCTTACTTTTCCTTCTGTCTGTCTGTACCTGTGTACTCTCTTCATCTTCTTATTATAGACACATGCTTTTCCAAACATTTGGCCTACCTACGCTGTAAAATGTATTATCTTTTCAATTTACACACAGCATCTATTGCACGTCTGTCCATCCTGGGAGAGGGATCCCTCCTCTGTTGCTCTCCCTGAGGTTTCTCCCATTTTTCCCTTTAAACTGTGGGTTTTCTCTGGAAGTTTTTCCTTGTACGATGTGAGGGTCTAAGGACAGAGGGTGTCGTATAGTCATACTGATATTCTGTACAAACTGTGAAGTCCACTGAGACAAATGTAACATTTGTGATATTGGGCTATATAAATAAACATTGATTGATTGAGTTTACTCTTTGCAGACCATTGACATTATACAAAAACCTATAGAACACACCACAGGAGAGGGAAAAGCCCCAAAGAGCATTATAGGGCCCCTTCATTTTGTGATTTTATTTTGTCTTTTAAGTGTGGTGTTTTCTTTATTTCTATTTCGACATGTACATGAGTACCAAAAATGTATTGTTATTATTATTAACCTGGTCAATCATAATCGCCCTATTATTGTATTAATGACACTAATAATAGTTGCCCTTTCTGTGTTCCAGACTGTAAATCCGTGTTCAAACATGAGCGGATGGCTCTATGCAAGGATTCCTGCAGCTACTGCTCCGGCTTCAGCACCAAGATGCTGCACAGCCACTATGGAGGCCGGATGGAGGAGTTCTGCAGACCCCACTGCATGTCCCAGTACACTGTGCTCTACTATGGGGTAAGCTGTCCTTCAACTTTACACGGTGTGCCTGTCTGTTAATCCACTGGTTATTTTTTTTTAAATCTTCTTTCCCCTTTCTTTTCTCCCCTTCTGCTCTCCAGATGGGTCGCTGTGACAGTTGCAGGAAACAGGGCTCCATGACGGAGAAGCTGCAATGTTTGGGTTCAGTCCGTAACTTCTGCAACCTGCCCTGCCTGCTGCAGTACTGCCAGCTGCACTTTGAGACCATCCACAGCAGCAGCAACGGAACAGGAACTGCCCCACAAACTCCATATGGTAAAATCAGTGTGAAACATTAAGATGTAGAGCAGCAGTCTGAAATCCAACAAACCTAAAACAGTATTTTTCACAAGATTCAGCTCAAAAAGGAGCAGATAAAGCTAGTTTACCATGGGATGTATGAGAGATTGTTCTGTAGGTGCCTGGTTTAGCTAAGCAACAACCGTGGTTAGAGAACATCAACATACTCTTCAAATGAAGTGAAAACCACTACGCTCAATCCGCACCGTTTCCATCATGTTTTGGAGTGCATACAGGGATGATAGAATAGAAGATGAAAAGAAAAGCTGTTAACTCAAAAGTTAATTACTTTGGAATGTTCCTCTCTCCTTCCAGCTCCAAAACAGCCCCACCATTCCTCAAAGATGAATCCTGTCATTGCGGATGTGGTTTCTCTGGCCAACGGCTCTGCCACTCAGCCCAGTGTGTCAGCAGACACTGCTCTAACTGGTCAGTTGTTTCACTTACATTAGTTAGTGCCGTATAGAACAGTTTAAAGCTTTATTTATAGCGTTGACATCAACATTTGAATGCTGTCTATCCATTATGATTAAAGTCACTATTTCTGCACAGATTCACATTAGACAATATTATTATTATTATTATTAGTCTTATTTTATTTGTAGGATTACATTGAAGTGGCTGCGTATGATTGGTTCTGACTGATCCAAACATTTCCAATAACGTTCAGAGCGTTTTTAAGTCCAAAAGTGATAATTCATTGAAAAAATATCAAATAATTTCCAAAGATCCACACTTTTTTTAGCAAAGTACTTAAATGATGACGTTATTAACCTCCATTTGCCTGGCACTTAATGCTAAGTTAAGACATCTTCACTTTCATTACAAATGTAGGGAGCAAGTTTATAAGCATTCAAAGTTGATTTAAAAAAAATTATTTTATCCAAAACATCCCTTTTTTTTTTTAAATACCGTAATTTTCGGACTATAAGCCGCGCCTTTTCCCCCATTTTTCGACCCTGCGGCTTATATAACGGTGCGGCTAATCTATGGATTTTTACAGCTAACGGCCACTAGGGAACCTCCTAAATCTATGGATTTTACAGGTTACAGTCCACCACCTTTAACTCTATGGGCTCTATGGCCGGTCCGCGCCCCCCACCTTTAAGCGGCGGGCTCCAGCAGGAAAAGCTGGAGGCCGGAAAAGAGTGAGACAGGTAGCGCGCAAAAGTAAAAGTGGAACCGAGAGTGGTACGAGAGACAGAACGAGAGCAAGACAGACAGACATTACGAGAGCGAGACAGTTTGTCCCCGTACCACTGGTTGAAAACCGCTGCTGTAGATCACTGCCGGTACGTGCGCTGGGAGCGCACCGTTTAAGTTTGAAAGTTGAAAAGTTTGTGTGTCTGAAACGCTATGTGATACAGTACAGTTTACACAGCACAGTACATGTTCTGTAGCTACTATTGCACTAAATGGTAACACTTGAATACGTTATGCAAATATGCAACTTGTTTGTTGAAATGTTAATAAATGGGAGCTTCCTCAAACAGCCATCTCTTTCCCGACAATCCCCTCTGTGCACGAACCCTTATGGTAATTAAACATTAAAACACCTGCGGTTTATAGTCCAGTGCGGCTTATATATGTACACATCATTCAATTTAGCTGCTGCGGCTTATATTCAGGTGCGCCTTATAGTCTGAAAATTAGGGTATATAACAATGTTAACATTTTAAAGCATTTGGTACAGCTTTATGTAAAGCCACAACACTTTTTGTAATATGCATATGTCACAGTGGGGTTTGATGCAGTGCTGATTTATTTGTATTTTCTCTTTTGTAGGAACACTTCCAACCACCAACATTGACGGCAAGAATCTAGACCACGTAGGTACCCTGGGTGTGCGTGTCATGGCTAAAAAATGTTACACTATTGATAATAATATTAGAACCAAAGTCAGTGCCCACATTTCTTTTTCTGAAAATGTTTGATCTGGTCAGAAATAAAACTATTGTCCCCTGCAACATGTGACTTATTAAGAACTAGATCATATCTTAATTTAGCCATTTTTCAATTTGTAATTTCCAGGCCAGCACTCAGACTGACGCCATGCAAGGCCCTTCGTCCCGTCGCCGTCAAATGAAGAACAAGTCAGTTCTGTGTCGGCCCTTCACTATGGACCAGGAGAGCATGTGCCAGCTGCTCTCCCCCTCTGCTGAGTCAGCAGGTAACTACAGAACACACACACACGTTTGGGTAGCCCTGTCCCACCTCACTCACACAGGATACAGAACTAACAACTATTTCAAAAATCCAATAATCTGCTGATTATTACTTTGGTTGATTAATTATTATCAGATGAAAAGACAAAACGGGTTTTTATTCAGAAACAAAACGTATTCCTTTTCTGCTTGTACTATCCTCTTTCACAACAGTAACTTAATATAATAACCCCAATGGGTAAATGTACACTTAATGTGTAAAATCTGCTTCCTCTGGAGTATTTGTGAACGATTTTTACTGACAAACGCACGCTAACAGGTTAGAACGGACAGAAATGCCTTTTGTCTGTTTTACCTCTATTTTGTAAAAGATCTATGTAGCTGGCCGTTAAAAAATAGCTTTCTCAGGGGGCCGGCTACATTGATTTATAAAAAACGGGGGAAAAAGACGGAAGGAATTACTCTCTGACTTTGCAATGGTTATTCTCTCCATACACCATGATTTAAAATACTTACTCCACAGATACATTTAGTCATCACCTGAGCTTATCAGTAGTATCCAAATTCTTATATACTATTTGTTTAAAATGCTATTCATGAATAATTGTTATGATAGCACTCATAGAGGTAGAGCCTTTCCTCTGGGCCATGGCTGGTGTGCCTTTTTGTTGGGTGTTTGTCACAACCCTACCCACCATCTAATTCAGTTTCATTCATTCTTTTGGTGCTATCAATCGTTCGATGTTCACAACTAGCTGTTTCGATAGTTGCAGCAGCTCTGCTAGATAGCTCCTCTCAACCCGACCAGACATCTGCGGAAGCTTCCACATCTCCATCTCCATCACCCAAACCTCAGGAAGATACTCAGCCGAGCGACGCCGTGCCTGCACGACTAACCGGACGCCATTTCCTGGGCAGAAGGGAGACGGACTCTGACTGCAAGGTCTGCTCCCAACACAAGAGGAAGAGGGTGGAGGAAGAAGAAGAGCAGCAGCAGCAGCAGGAGGAGAAGAAGCAGAAGATGGAGGAGGATGAGGGGACGGAGAGGAAAACAGAAATAGAACCGGATGAGGGAGTAAAGGATGAGAACAACGGGGAGAACAAAGAGCAGGAACACTCAGAGGTGAAGCTTTGTGAGCAGGAGGACGGGACTTTGAGGAGGAAGACGTGGTATTTCTGTAAGACGTGTTCAGGGGAGCCCAGCCTCTGTCCTGTCCCCTGTTTTGAACTCTACCACACCAGACTGATCTACAAAACGGCTCCTGGACTGGAAGCACAAGGTGAGCCTTCTGAGTCCCACACCGCATGAATACTTTCTCATGAGAACGCCATGAAATAGTTTCCTTTTTAAGTTATCATTTGGACAGCTGTATATGATTTAAGGATTCTAATTTCAAGGGACAGTTCACATCCAACTCACATATTTTCCCTCTTACCTCTAGAGCTATTTATTCATCTGTATTGTTTCTGAGTGTCAGAGCTATTAGCCATAGATATGTCTATATAATGAAACTAAACTGCACTCAGGTTGTGGCGCTCAAAGCCCAAAAATGTTTCATTTGACATACTCAACATAATCGTCTTTTTCCAGACCCTAACCTGCTGGATATTAAACATTAATGGTGTCCTTCTCTGATTACCGATGACGTTAGCTAGCGGAGAAAATGCACACTTCCTGGTGCGGGGCGATACCATTGACTGGGGTTAATTGGTAGTTCCTTAATCAAACTGTTGTGAAAAAAGTGTGTTGATTGTGTCATGTCTTTTTGAGACATGATTTTAATAAACATTATTTATTTATTTTTTGTTTTAACATATATTTTCTGAGATTTTACATATACAAACAAATACAAAATAAATAAATTAGACCTGTTCAAATTAGTTATTGATTCATGTATAATATAACATTTCTGAAGCTCCATTATATCGAAAAATCGTAATCTTAATTTAAAAGAAATAGCACTACAGTTAAGGGGAAAAATGTGAATTTAGATTTTTGCCGTGAACTGTCCCTTTCAATGCAATGTCAATCCTAGAAGCAACAATGCTCTGACACAATCTGTTGACATCTCTGTGTCTTCTTTCCAAGTCAATTGAACTGACTTCCTAAGAGGGTCGAGTGCATCACCCGGGTCTTTCTCTCCACAGCCTCCTGACCTGCTGCAGGAGAAGTCGTCGCCCCCCACCCCACCCCGAGCCCCTCGACAAAGAATAAACCTCTCCAGGATTAACGGGTTCACACCTTCACTCCTTTGCTGTCCTCTACACCCATTTTTGTGCCTGTCTAAATCCACCCCTGCAAAGACAGAAATCCATGTTTTCTAGCATTCACATGAATTTGGCAACCTTTTTAAGATGGAGATTGCATTATTTATGAAGTACAGATCATCTTGGCTTTCTGTTTCCTCTTCCAATAAAGGGTATTTATTCTGTGTTTTTATTCTAACACTATGGATGATAAAAGTTCCTCAAGTGCTTCAATGACTTACAAGATGTTCTCTTATTAAAGTAAATTTTTACCTCAATCTGCCACAATACTTGACCCTGTTATTAAAGCTGATCTTAGAACATGTGTCAAGTGTCTTAAAACCTGTCATTTCTTTATTAAGTGAGTTGTGTATGGTTTGTTAATGGACAGTATTTCCACTTTATTTCCACAAAAACACAAACAAGTATGTTTTTACAACAACCATTGCCCCCTGATGTGTTTTCACACCCCACTTGACATTAGTCTTTCACTGTCTCAGTAAAGCAGCAGAGATGCATCATGCCATCTGATCCTTACATTTATTAAGATCACTTTTGCCCAGATGCTAAACAAATTGGTCACTGTAAAGAATTAAGATTGGATGTTTTTAAGTGGGAGGCAAGATTTCCTTGGGGGGGCTCAATGAATGAAATTTGCAAAAATGTATCATTAACCATCCAAAAAAATTCCCGAGAAACAATATAAAGTTCGGAGGTGCTTTCCCACTTTCCAGGAGTCTAAATACATTTGATGTGAAGTGGTGTCAGATTGCAGTATTGCACTCTATAAAGTGTTCAGAGGATCACATAATAGAATTATTATCCGAGAGGTATACAGAAATTTAGCAAAACTGGGCCATTTAACCTGCTGGGGGGGGCTGTTTCTGAGCTTTTTAGGCCAAATACACTTTCACATTTTGAAATGAGTTCCTAGTGTATGTCATGTACAGCAGGGAAAACCCATGCTTAAAGTGACACAGAAAATGTGCTAAACAAGGAAACACAGGTTCATTGAGTTGGATTCAGGCATGAGGCCCAAATCTGAAATAATTTGAATATTTTGAAGTGTGTCTGTGAGTGAATTATACAGCTGGTTTTGATTTTCAGTTCTCTTATTTGAACTGTTACACTACATATTGACGTTTATTATGAATGTGTGATGTAAGTTCCATTCCTTTCTGTACCTCATGCAGTAATGGTAACCAAGGTTGACTTCTACTCATCCATCTGTATCTTTAATTAACAATTTTATTTTTCACACGTTTTTCAACTTTCTGTTATGTTTGTAGCTTCTCAAATGTAACAGTGATTTCTTTATTTTTTTTTATTCCTTATTTTCTTTTTATGATTACATGGATCAGTCTGTGAACGCATTAATTTGCTTCTCTTTTTTTTTCATATTGTCCACGCCTTGAAATGATGGTTTCGATCAAGGCAATTAACTTTTCTACGTTTCAATAAATTGAATTTGTGAGTAAAAGTTAGTTTTGTCCGGTGTCTTATTTCACAGATTTCTTCTGCCCAAAGCCCAGAGTTCATCCTAACTGTTAATGAAATGCTGCTAACACAAAACCAAGGGGAGACACATTAGTCCAAACCAAACTACCAAGAAGTATTTCACTTTGACCTTGGAAATAATTGCTGTCGTAATCATGGATTTATGCAAGATATTACGTTCCCTTGTTGTCTAGGGCAAAAGGGATGTAACAAAATATGAACTAACACTAGTTAAACTACTAACCACGTCCCACACAACACACTTCACAATCTGCACAGGTCACACACTGACAGCCATGCAGCTCACACCTGTAGGGAGACAATCGGGGGGGGGGAGACACACAAACATACCACGGCACTTAACACAAGACTTAAACTCACTTACAGTTAAGCATCATTACACTTATTCGTAGGAAATATCAGTAGAAAAAGTTGTGCTCCAAACGTGAAATGACAGATTACCTCATGTTCATCAAAACGACACAGTGTGCTGATGATAAATAAACGGTATAGATGTTTTCAAAATGTGTTTTATTAGGAGTTTTAGGCTGCAATAAAGACACACTTAAATATGTTGTCAATTGTTAAAATGAATTTAAAAGATAGCAACATTTCTCTCATTTGTTTTTTCTTTAATTTCTGCATTATAAGAAAATGATCTGTGATATTGTACATTTAAATGTGATATCTATGTATTTTAATCAATACAAATATAGTGATCGTGATTTTAACAGTATACTTTATTTAATAAAACCTTTGAAGTTGTATTAAATAAAAACGTAATTTGAAACAAACTGATTCCTCTTTTAATAAAAAATGTTCCCCTTCAATTTTTGTGAAACAGTTTTTTTATGTTTATTTTTATATTTCCTCCTTATTTGTCTTACTGTTTATTTTCCCAATTGTATTAATTCAATTTGATTATTTCTGTCTCCCTTTCAATCTCTATGTCTCTTCCTCCTGATCTCCCTCACCTCCTCCTCCAGGTGTGCTTCCCCCCTCAATGAGTGTCTCAGTAGGGGGGGAGAATGTGAGGGTGTTGCTGGTGCCAGTCCCAGTCCCAGTGCCCGTCTTCATCCCAGTGCCCATGAGCATGTACTCCCAGTACACACCTTTTCCAATGGCGATGCCTGTGCCCGTACGTCCTAATATATTCTAAGAAAATTGGGGGTTTTTCTGCAGCAAATTTGATGTAAACGTGTTCCTCCCAGGTTCCAGTACCTATAGTAGTGCCACCACAGAAGAAGGAGACGAGAGATGCTGCAGTGCAGTCAGAGCCTCAGGCTGTGACGGAAGAAAAACAGAGAGATGTTTCCACTGCAGGTGAGCAGCACAGAGTCCCTGTCCTAACTTGGTGTATTACAACCATTTCAATCTGGATACAGTGGTAATATTCGGGAAAACTGATTTGACGAGATTAAAATTGTACATTTTAAGAAAAAAACGGTTAATAGATTCGAAGTGGAAATCTCGGGCAAGCAATGTGAGTTCTTAAAAAATGCTTTTTATCTTTTAAATGTATGTTGATAGAAGATTCACTTTGTTGTGTGCAGGTGAGGCTGCTTTTGTCCAGGTTTTTATGTCTTCAAAGGACACCAAAATGATCCGTTTTTTATCAATTACTCAAATCATGAAAGAATCAATTTTTTCTCACATGACTCCATCATGAACAAAGAATCCAAGAATGGAGAAAGGTCTTTGGGAATTCACCTCAATGTACTAAACAAAAGCCAAACAATGTAAAAACATCTGTTTACAAACTCCAACCAAACTAATGCAGTATAATCCAAGCCTCATTTGAACAGTAGTATGCTCACTACTTCCTGAACACAATCATTGTTGCTAAAACATTACTTTTGAACTAGTTTCAGTGAATATGTGTTGGGGAAGAAGTGAACATATGACCGGATAATTGAGAAGTGTATTAAAAAGCACATGATGGTTTACAAGCAGATGTTTGATGTAGATTTGCTATCTTCAGTTTCTTTTCTTTTTTTAAAGAGGACTTATTATGCAAATGTTCCGGTTCACATTTGTATTTCGTGCCTCTACTGTGACATGTCTCCATGCTTTAATGTTCAGAAAGCTCTTTCTTTTCCTCATACTGCCTGTGCTGCAGCACCTCTTTTCCCCCTCTGTCTGAAACCAGAGCCCAGTCTGCTCTGATTGGTTAGCTGGCCGGCTCTGTTGTGATTGGTCAACCGCTTAGAGATGTCCCACTCCTTCTACAATATGTTGGAGTGCTAACCAATAGAAGCGCGACTGTTACATAGTGATGTCACTATGTTCAGAATTAAACAAATGGAGTGCAGTATAACCCAGGAATTGAACAAATGGGGGTGTTTCAGGCAGGGGGGGGAGTGTCTGGGAGACCAACTCTCTGGAGTGAACTTTGGAATTTTAGCCTTTGCAGACCATTTACATGCACACAAACCTATATAACACACTACAGGAGGGGGAACCCCCCAAAAAAACAGGTTCAAACCCCACCGCAGTCAGCATGTCGTTGTGTCCCTGGGCAAGACACTTCACCCAAAATTGCTTTGGATAAAACCATCTAACAAGTGAAATGTAATGTAATGTAATAATCAAAAGCAAAGTCACCAATGTATTTTCCTCCATGTTTCTCTGTGTGTGCGCTACAGACCAGAGAAGTCCTCATAGTGGGGACATGGAGTCAGAGGTGGTCGCCCCCATGATCCGTGAAGTTGAAGAGAATGAAAAAACAGTACAGGCGGACCTGCCACTAACTGTGAGTTCAGAGAGAAGCACGGAGTCATCTGATCCCCAACTAAGCACCCAGTCAGAGGTTACTACGATAACTAGCGAGCCTCCTACCACCAGTGCTGAGCTTCAACCTCCCTCCTCTCCATTGATGGACCTGGAGACTGATATCCCAACTGGTGAGACATCCTACTACTTCACATAAATGGGTTTGTTGGGGTAAAAACTGGATTTTATGCTGCTACAACTTTTGTTTGTTTCTGCAGAGTCGTTGGATCAGAAGCCAGCTGCTCCACAGAGAGGAGTGAAGCGATCTAGAGACCCTTACAGCAGCCGGAAACGGGTGAGATTCTGCTGAGATCAGCAAAAAACGTCAACATTTTGTGCCATTATGAAGTCACTTATTCACCACAAAAAAACTTGAGCGATGTAAGTCTTAGACAAAATTACAAAAAAGTATCTTAAATGACTTTATTTAACAAAAACAATAACGACTATTTAATCTTTTTTATTGTCAATTTCATATCAGTAACATTTGCCACAAGAACATTTAGCTTGGTAAGGATTGGTTTAGGGATTAAAAAAGGTCATTGGTTTACAGATGAGCACAAGAGGCAGGAGTTCCAGATCATTGTTTTATTGTATATTATGGACTGTTGATTGTTTGCTGGTTGATATGGCAGAAAAAGTGGATAACACCTCACAGTTAGTTTACATATTATATTTATAGTTCAAGTATTATGGCAGCATAGACAATAGACAATATTCAAGTTTTTTGTACATTAGTGAACTTTTCCATGAGAAGAGAATAGTCACTTTTGTTTTTACTTATCCTTTCTCTGATATTATCTCCCCTGGCTCCATAAGAATGTTTTACCTTCCAAAGCCCCATCATATTCCTTGGATGTTATGTAATATATTACAAGTGTTCATAACCAAATGTTTCAATTACGCCCACCATGCATTTTGTGCTCAAAGTCAATCTTTCATTGCATTTGAATCCATCCAGAGTCGAAGGCGTACTGGCTCCTTGAACCACAGTGCAGTGCGGACTCCCCCCGCCTCCAAACTGAACCACGTGTACGGGGTTAAAGCCTGGAGAAGCTGGGTCCAACAACAGAACCAACAGCCCACAAGATGTAAGACTTCGTTATCAACATCTAACCCAATGATTTTTTCCGTTTTAAACTGTTTTATTCTACACTAGTTGTGTTTTGTGGTCCCTCCCCCTGCAGCCAACATGGTGGATGTTAAAGAGGACGTGCTTCAGTGTGACTCTGCTGAGCTCAGCTTCGCTCTATCTCACTTCATCACTGATGTGAGACGGCCCAATGGAGAGACCTACAGCCCAGACAGCATCTTCTACCTCTGCCTGGGGATACAGCAGGTGCACACACACACACACACACACACACACACACACACACACACACACACACACACACACACACACACACACACACACACACACACACACACACACACACACACACACACACACACACACACACACACACACACACACACACACACACACACACACCAACACACACATTATATTGTTTAATTAGTTTTCCATCTCGATTTCCGTATTTCTTTTAGGCAGAAGTGCAGAGAAGTTAGCATCGCAAGGGCTCCCATTATAAATGGCATTCAGAATTCTCCATTGGATTTTGGAATATTGAATAAAAACTAAGCTATGAGGCAAACACACGTTTATGATACTTACACATTTTTTTCAGCAGGATCATCTCCACATATTAACAAACCTTTTATAAAAGTTGAATCGTCAATGCAACAGCCAGAAGTAAATAAGGTAATGCTAGGCTATAAACAAACTACATGACGGTTAAATGGCGCTAAGCTAAAGGCAGCTAATGTTCGGCGTGATGACGTTTAGTAGTTTAATTAAGCCATGTGTTAGCAACTGCAGTTTTTCTGACGCATAGAAGCTTCAGAGATTCACCAGTGGGGTATTAACTGTATCTTATGTCAGAGAACTATCTTATATTTAACCAAAGCTCTTATTTTAGGCATCTAACCAAATACACATGCTATGCTAAGTCATGCTTACTAATGCTAACTCATTTCAAGGTATTAGGACTTCCTGCAGCACCCATTGATTTCCCCTTCTTTTCTTCTTCTCTTTGGACAGTATCTGTTCTCAAAGGGCCGCATAGAGAACATCTTCACTGACGAGCTCTACAGTCAGTTTACCACCAAAATCAGCGGGATGCTGCAACTCTGGAAACCTAAACTACTAGTACCGAGTGGTAATATCATAAAGTCATAGTGGAGATATTCATCAAATCACACCACAGTTTAATCATGTCTATTTTCTGAAATAACCAGTCAATGTATTTTCATTTCTAAATGTCCTCTCTGTATAAAATGTTTTATTTAGATTCAGATTATATACAACTTTAAAGCTGTACGTGTAATTACAGATTACTTTGATAACAGCTTCGCCATATCCAATTTATAAGTTGATAACATGTAGTGTTTACAGCGTGTTCTACTGGCCAGAGGTGGCCAAAGAAAATATGAATGGTTTTAAATATAAGAAGATTCTCCCAACTCTTTTTTATGCTTTTAAAAAATAATTTTAAACACTCAACTATTTACATATTTTAGTTTTGATTTAAGATATTTAAAGGTATATTAGGTGAAATGTACAAAAACCTAGAGAAATCTGTCATTTCCTCTCAAGGTGCGCTTCACTTGGTTTATTATAGTTGTATATTTTTTTCAGTTTTAATCTAATAAACATTTCAGAACTTGGTCATTTTAAATTCTATATTTTACCCATATTACGGATTGTATTCATCGAATGCCTGGATCAAGTTATCAGAGAAACATGCAGAGCTAAGCTTGGTAAAATCCTGCTGAACTCTAAACGCCACTAAACTCCTTATTTATTCATGTTTGTTTTGGACAAACCCCGCCCCCTCCTCCGCCCTCCTCCAGGTGCTGCAGTCTCCTCCAGGGTGGTGGAGTCCTACCTGTGGGAGTGTAAGCAGCTGGGCGCCTACTCCCCCATCGTGCTGCTCAACACGCTGCTCTTCTTCTGCACCAAGAACTTCGGCTTCACCACTCTGGAGCAGCACCAGAGCGTCTCCTTCACCAACTTCACCCGACTCTCCAAACCCTGCAAAAAAGCCGGAAAAGTCCTCTACCTCCGATACCAGCGGAGCAGCAAGGACCCCCACAGCACAGGTACACTAAAGTAGAGGTTTTTTCTTCTTTTTGTATAATTTTGGTTTTACTGAATGAGTTGGGGTTTAATTGCATAACAATTCAAATGTCAACATGAAACTAACAATTCTCAAAAAGATAAAGAATAACAAGGTTGATGAAAAATGGTTGTCATCAAATAGTATTGCATCCCACTCATACTGGTCAAACGAACAACCCGCACCCACCCACAGTAGAAGTAGAGTTTTTTTTTTATCCTGCTGAAATTCTTAATCTGACTGCGTGTGGTGTAAAATATCAGGTATCCGTAATTGTTAGTATGACTGCCTGAGTTGTGGTACTTTCTTTGTTTCCAGAACGATATAGAAAAAGGCAGGGAGAGGAAGAGATGCTGGAGATGCTTGAAAATGTCGCCAACCCTCTACACTGTCCTGTCAGGCTTTACGAGTTCTACCTCTCCAGATGGTGAGACACACACACACACACGTACATACACACACACACACACACACACACACACACACACACACACACACACACACACACACACACACACACACACACGTACATACACACACACACACACACACACACACACACACACACATACACACACACTGAAAACTATCTATTTAGATTCGTTTTTTATTAGCAACAACCCCATTTAACTGCTCTTTTAATCTTTATTATTCTTATTATTTATTTTTGATATTGTTTTCTTTCTTTCTTTTATTGTTTTATTAGCGACATCCCCTTCTTAAAATGGTCTTTTATTGTTTTTTTCCTGTTTTTTATTATTATAATAATGATAAATTGTAATTATTGTATTTATTTAATGTATCTATCTTATTTAATCATTTTGTCTTATGTCTACCTTTATTTTAAAGAGAGAGATGATTATTTATTTTATTTGACTTATTCCACCTTTTACTTCCCTGGTTCCCTTGCGTTGTGTTATATTGTAATGCTGCATGTATGATTTGTGTAATGTTGTTAAAGCGCTCTGATCTGCACCTGTGTATGAAAAGTGCTATACAAATAAAGCTTATTTTTATGATTGTTATTGTTATTATTTTTATGATGATCCTCTCTGCTCTCTGACAGCCCGGAGTCGGTGCAGACGAGAAGCGACGTGTTTTTCTTGCAGCCGGAGGAGGTTGTGCACACTCACAGGTCAGTGTGTGCTCCAACATTAAAGAAACACACGAGTGACACATGAGTCTGTCACTTTATCGCCAGGGCGTTTTCTACCCGCCATTTTATTCATACTGTTTATATTTGTACCCTAATATGATGTTATGGCTTTAGGGTCAAAATGATCTGCCACTATGTTTAACAGCAGAGAAAAAAAGGTTCCCTATACTGTTTTTCAACAATAGATCATAGGTCTCAGATAAATACAAAACATGTCTCTAAAGTGTTTGGGGTGGCTGTGGCTAAGTGGATATAGTGCTGGACTTCGAATCAGGGGGTAGCAAGTTCGAGTCAAAATGCAGTCAGCAAGTCGTTGTGTCCCTGAGACACTTCACCCCAAATTGCTCCTGTGGGGATTGTCCACAGTATTGAGTATGTAAGTCGCTTTGGATAATAGCGTCTAACAAGTGACATGTAATGTAATATGCTACATTCATGCACAACACATAGCTACAGTTCTGTTTCTGCACGCATTTTTGTAGAATTGAACAATCTTTTTATGCAGA
>NW_011347320.1:0-3971 GCF_000735185.1 Notothenia coriiceps
ATAATGCACAATTTACATGATCTCTTTATGCTGTGCAATATATCATATGTGCCTGTACTGTTTGAGTGAAAATAAAGTTTGATGTAATTTAATTTCATTATTGCACTGTTATTGCATTATTGCATTTCATATGTTCCTTAGAGTGCTACAATTTCTTTTAACACAGTTCATCATTCATATTAAGCTCATACTGTACATAAATAACACTGAATTAATTAATTGTTTAGAGGAAACTAAAGAAATGGCTTCAACAAGAAAGATCACATGTTTAATCCTAACAGGTATTACAAATTAAAATATAAAAGCAGCCCACACAATTACATCACTATGAAAATATTCATATATAATATTAAAAAATACAATGCATGCAGTATTTGTTGTGTTTATCTGTATTTAATGAACAACATGGTTGCCTCTTCGAGCTGGTTTGTGGTCGTAGCACTCTCTATCTAACCACTCGTTCAGGTGCTTTCTCGAGTGATTGCAACCAACTACCGCACACGTAGTTCCCGAACCACTTTTCTTCATGTTGTAATTGTTATATCCTCTTTGTCTCTGCGATATCAGTGCTTTGTCGGCACAACGGAGCTAGCTAGCAAAACAAACCCAGTCCACCAAAACGGAAGTGCATTGCATCGAAGGGAGGAGTTCAGGATGTAGAGCGGAAACGGCTCAATAACTTGTGTATAGGCACAAATGTACAAAAAAAACTTTTAGATACAAATGCTATATACACCAAATGAAGAAATGCACTAATCCCCTAATATAATTAGCGAGAAATAAGAAAATAATTGTTCATCTGGATAATAATTAACAGATGTGTAGCCTATTTTATCCTAAGTGTAAAGGTGAGTCTGTATTCTGCAAAAAGTCTGAAGGTAATCTACCGTCTTTTTGGAATCTTTATAGTTTTATGTTTAATGGTCCAACAATATAAACTCTGCCATGAGGGGTGGGAACAATAACTAAATTTGTATTTGGTGTAAATGTTTTCAGTAAAGCACTGACTTGACTCCTGCAGAGAAGCTGGCCACAGGGAAGAAGAGGCCGTCAGAGTTGAAGTTCTCGAACATGCCTTGAACCGGCTGGCCGTTGATCCTGAAGGAGATGCTGGGCACGCTGAGGTCCAGGCAGCAGCTCACCACGTCCTCGGCACTCAGGAGGTGCTGATTGGGTGAGCTGACAGTCCGTGCAATGCAGCCTGCACATTGAACACAGGTTCACTTTGAGTATGCAACATGTGAGCATCGGAATAATAAATGTCCCATTTCAAACCTTCTTTATGGACATCTGTTTGAAAGTCATCTCATGTAAGACCTTTAAACACGGCATCAATAATTTGATCGTTAGCGCTGGGCTAAGAGTAAGCTCAGACCCTTTTTCATGCACACATTAAGAATAACCCAGGGTTAAAATAAGCCCAGGGCTATACGGTTTACGTTACTGAGTTAAATCTGCATTTAACTGGAGAAATTCCACCGTATACTTATATATATGCTATTATATATTATATATATATATATATACTATATACTAATCTTTCAGCCACTTGTTTAGTCGATTTTGAGAAAAATCTGCAAAAACAATACACCATAAGTGTGGCATAAAATGTGTTTGTGTGAATAATTAACAACAGACTATATGCAGTGAATGCTTTTTCTTGGTATGTAGTTTTATTATTAGCTTTTCCTAAGCTTTTCAGAAAAGATGTCCCCTAGCCAAACCTATTTGTGTTTACCGTCATCTCTTTCAATACAAACACACACACACACAAACACACACAGACCCCACCTGACCAGAGATGGAGACCATCAAAGCCATAGGAGTAAAGGTCATCGCCCACCCCGTTGCCCCCCCACCCCTCGCCCCCGCTGGGGTAGGGAGCGTAGCCGCTGGTGTTGGCCCAGCCCACTCTGAGGTGAGAAGCCTCCGCTGTGACGAACGGCAGCGCCTGATCCACGATCAACTCGTAGTACCACTTCCTGTACTGAGCGGAGCCGTCACTGACACCCAGGAAGATGTTGGGACGCATGCTGTAGTGAGAATGAAGCAGATGAGAGACTGTCAATGATCTGACTGAAAATTACCTAAGGGTTTGTCGTTGTTCGTTATTTTTGTAGCGTTTTTTTTCATCATAACCTTTTATTCATTAATATTATCAGAATCAAAATCAGAGTACTCTAATTATCCTGTAGGGAATTGGGATCCATGACAGTTGCTAATACAATGAAACATAAAGAACATTTTATATAAATATGTATATAAAGATAAGCAGTGGAAGTAAGATGTGCAATAAAAAGATGCTAAATAAAACAAATATATTTATATAAAACGTGAGAAATAAAATGTTTAATACAAAATAGAATTATTGTTTTTAATTAAAAATAATAAGTTAAAGATCAGGTTTAAGATAATAGGATTTGTTGTAATAATCTAGTTTTTAGTGTGTGTGTGTGTGTGTGTGTGTGTGTGTGTGTGTGTGTGTGTGTGTGTATACCTGCTTACGTGGTTGATCAGGCATGTCTGCAGCAGCAGGTCTCTCCCTGGCAGCAGGTTGTCACAGATCAGGTGCTGGTTGGAGCGCACTGCCACGCCGTGACACACACACAGAGAACACAACACATCCAGAACCTGGACGGTACACATAAGCCAGATATGTCAGTGTTTAAAAATACCTTACTGTTACAATACCAACACACATACACATACAGCACAAACAGAGATTGACGTGAAGGATTCTTGATGGATTTGAGTGATTTAGCTCTATTCTTTTGTCTTGAGAAATGTCTGTTGTTATCTGGCCCCGAGTGCTTTTCAGGAAATTAACACAATATTTTCTATTTGACAGAGTTAAGAAACATGACTAAATAGCTGCTTCTGGCTGCTCTGTTCTTCCAGCTCTGTGTCCTCTCTGCCTCAGGGTCAGCCCACAGACTGCTGGGAGCGTTTTCACACCACACATGGCTATCCATGGGAACTTGTAAAAATAAACTGCACATGTCTATGTACACCAATGCGGATAGAGAAGGTGTCTGTACCTTGTAGTTACGCCCATGCTTGTCCAGCAGAGATATAATGGATTTGATGTGTCCCTCTTTGATTATGTTCAGTGCCTCAGGACTCTCCACCAGCACACAGTGAAGCACCTCTAGTATACCTAGAAGTACAAAATATGTAGAGTAAGAACGACTGCATTTGTACAGAAAGCATTTACAAATAGGGTCCATATTCACAAATCATCCTTAGAAATTTTGACTGGTCAAGACTCTTATATTCTATGAGTAAGTCACAAAGAGCTTTAGTGACTCACAACCAGTCAGCTGTGTGTCTCAGTGTTGGAATGTTGCAATATTATATTGACAATGGACTTTTAAAAGCAAGTTTTTTAAGGAGAAAGAGTAGGTAAGTATCCAATCAGTCTGCAGAACTATACAATCTCAACTCATCAAAAAAAGATTGGCTTTCTGCCCCTATAACATATTCACAAAAATTACCAGAGGTCTTTCACCTGCAACATTATCACTTTTTCCATAGAGATATGCTGACCTACCAGAAGAGGCCTCCAGTCTCTCCAGTCTGCTGATGAGCCAGTCCAAAGAGCCAGAGAACTGAGCACAGTTCTTCCTGTTCCCTCGGATCAGTGCGGCTGAGGAGACAGGAGAGGATGATGGTAACCCACAGTACTACAGACACTTCTCTCTATTCCTATGTCTTAGTTCATCTCCGTCCCCTCATTAAAACATTATTGATTTTTAACCTAATCTTTCCACTTAGACAACTTCTTATTCATTTAAGTTATATCACTATCAACACCAGAATACTTAAATGTTCCTGTAGGGAATTCAGTTTCATGACAGTTGCTCCTTTTAAGAATGAAATTAAATAATAAAATATAAAGTAGAATTCAAACAAACCTTAACGAAACCTAAAGAAAGTTAAAGAAATTAAGTTAGTTAAACAAACATGAGAGG
>NW_011347322.1:0-2055 GCF_000735185.1 Notothenia coriiceps
CATACACACACACACAAACACACACACACTCTCTCAAACACAGACACACACACACACACACACACACACACACACACACACACACACACACACACACACACACACACACACACACACACACACACACACACACACACACAACACACAAAACACACGAAACACACACACACACAGACACACACACACACACACACACACACACACACACACGCACACACACACACACACACACACACACACACACACACACACACACACACACACACACACACACACACACACACACACACACACACACACACACACACACACCACTGCAAGCCGCTGTATAAGTGTGAACTGTTGTATATTGCTATAGTTTTTCTACCCTTCTGAAATGCAGTTTAATTCGATCTATTAGTAAACAAAAACTAAAAAAACATTCACAGCATTTTCTACATGTATCAATTTGTTCCTACAAGGATCAATAGGCTGACTGTTGAATACACGAGAAGACAATAACATAGAGGAACAAATCATCATTTCTGTTCCTGACGACATTCACCTCGTGCTCGTTGGCTGATTGCCCCCCATGTCCCCCTATTATCACCCGATTGCTCATGCTGCTAATCGACTGTGTAATTGAGCTTGTCTTGTTATAATTTGTTGCCTTTTCTGTGTAATTAACCTCCCTGTGCGCAGCCATTATTAATTGATTGCCTCGTTGACTTCCCTTTTAATGTGATATCTTTAAAACATGTGTTTGTGTCGACTGATGTCCACTAATCTGTCCTTCTCTTCACAGTCTGCTTCCCTCTTTGCATTCACTTAACTGCTGCTGCGCCAACTAGTGGTGAGTGCTGCTAACACCTGCTAGTGTGTGTGTGTGTGTGTGTGTGTGTGTGTGTGTGTGTGTGTGTGTGTGTGTGTGTGTGTGTGTGTGTGTGTGTGTGTGTGTGTGTGTGTGTGTGTGTGTGTGTGTGTGTGCTAACAGAGCGAGCTACAATGCATGAATGAGAATGTGGACTTTTTAATATAATTTGTGTTTTGTTTATTTGCTTTTTAAACCTGAGGAAAACACAAAAGCAACTCACAAAGTATCGAGAAAGGAAATATTTTGGAACCTTTTTCTGATATTTAAACAGGAAAAAACGACTGAATTCAAATGTCTATCTGAGCCAAGAGTAATTGCCTTGTTAACATTATAATAAAACACCCTAAAACTCATCAAAACGAGTTATTCTCGTTTTTTTGCGCAGCTAGCTAGAAACGTGATCGCTAATAATTACAGACTGCTCAAATAATCCTGTAAAACTAGGGTTTGGTTTATTAACATTGAAAAAGCATGTTTGTATAGCGTTGTGTTCACTGGAGCTAACGCTACGTAGCCAAGATGGTGGTCGTTGTGACCGTCGAGAGAGCACCCGGGAACTCAAAGTGAATCTTTCCATACTTTGCATTTCCAGTTGGACTTTAGCGGTGGGAAGTAACTAAGCACATTTACTAAAGTACTGTACATAAGTACAATTTAGAGGTACTTGTACTTAACTTGAGTATGTCCATCTTCTGCTCCTGTGTACTTCTACTTCCTCTACAGTTCAGAGGTACATGGTGTACTTTTCCTCCACTACATGTATTTAATACCTTTAGTTACTTCACAGATGTGGATGAATGATGTGAAATATAATCAAGTGTTAAATCAGACTTTAGTTCCACCTGGAGTGAATCCACCAGCTACCCTGCAGTATACAAAGTCCTTTAAGGTCCCACACACTCAATCTTTTCTCAGCTGCATCGCTGCAGCTCCGCGGATTTCTCAGCCTGAGACGGCGGGACGCGGCGAGGCTCAGCCAGGCTGCGGGTCTGTGTGTGTGCTCGGGCTGGGTTCAGGCTGAGTTCCTCGGTGTCCCGCAGACCCCACGCAGCAACCAGGAAGCGACCCCAGTAACCCAGCTCTCACTGTCCGCTCCTCGAGCCTCAAAGGGCGGAGCAGCGAGCCCCCCAACGTCCCCCCAACACGGCCCCCAGACCCCACGCAGCATTCTCTTCTGTTTGTCATTACTGGTGTCATTTTCT
>NW_011347323.1:0-2413 GCF_000735185.1 Notothenia coriiceps
ACCCGCAAAAAGGTGATTCGCGGGTGGTATTTTTCAAACACTTTTTCCGGGTTCGGTTCTGGGGTAAAACAAGATGATGCGGGTCGGGTCGCGGGTCTTGCATAATAAATATATTTAAATAATAATAATTTAGTTAATGTTAAATTCTCAGACCTTCTCCCCCGAGGGACCGTGCATAATCATAACCTCTGCAGCGCATCAATCTGTTTCTGAGCGCGCCACATTCTGAATGGCTGAGGTGAAGCTCTCTAGCGGAGAATACAGCATTTTCAATAACACTTCCTCAAGAGTGAAATCCAACGTCTGGGAGGCTTTTGGTGTCCTCCTAGATGCAGAAAATAACAAACATCCCACGCTTTTTGAGACAAATATGCAACTGCGTGTGTTAATAATTGCACGTTTTCACTGCTCATATATATGCGGGTTCGGGTCGGGTTGCGGATCTTGTGCCGACGGGTCGGGTCGGGTCGCGGAACTAATTGGCAATATGTGCGGGTAGCGGGGCGGGTTCGGTATTGCACGTCGCGGGTGCGGGGCGGGAGCGGGTCTTGAAAATCAGACCCGTGCAGGACTCTGCTTGGAAATGATAGGAAAAGTGTTATTGACTACAATTATAATCACTTAGTCAGCGTTAATGTCCAGTATTTAGTGTTTCTCTCCACCAGCTGTCAGTCGCCCAGAGGCTTTCACAGATAGATTTAAAAAATAGTCAACATATTTGTACGTAGAAGTGACGAAGATTTTACGCATAAGGGCAATGTTTAGCCCTCTTTTGTCTCTTTCCACGAGCTGTCATTCGCCCTGCAGCCGCCTGTCAGTCGCAGCGTTGGCTAATCCGCTGTCAGCCGTGAGCGAATTCAGCCACAGAAACATAAATCAGACAGAAAACATCCGCCCATCAGCAGTGAATACACAACAACAACAACAACAACAACAACAACTCCAAGGCCACGGGCGGAGGCTGAGTGAAGCTCCTCTCCTCCACCAGACGCTCACAAGGGGATGTCACTCTGAAAGGCCATGATATCTTGCTGCCTTGGAAAATGTATATGTATCGAGCTCTGTAAATAAAAACCCGACATCACACTCTGCCTGCTGATGTGTCGGGGAAGAGGAAGACTGAGGGATGAAATGCTGGACTTCTCTCTCTAAATCTGCTGTCAGTGAATCACTTAAGTCTGCCTGTTGACAACAGAGCTGTAAAACCAGGACAGTGATGGATGGCTTTATTTAAGGAGGACTTCAATCCAGTTAGAAAACATCCTTTCTGCTCCCTCTTATCTCCCACATGTGGAAGCTCCAGCTGCAGGAGTTCTCTGATGGTTGAAGAAATGGAAACTCTAGTGGTTCTTGTTCTCCGTTGTGATGAATGTTTCAGCGCCCTGTGTGTGATTGGTGGATGGAGTATTCAATATTCTAAACATACTCAGAGCTGTGTTGAGTGGTTGCACGCTGCGAGAGGATGAAATGTGATTTATGAGGCTACTTCCTTTAAGCATGTATATAAAACATCATGTTATCACTTGGTTGTGTACAAACCTTAACGCTGCACCAGGTGTGTCTGCAGAAATATGGCTCCTCAAAATCCCTGTGAGAGGACTTTGCATCAAGTCGGAGGGATTTAATGTTGATAGGTCAAGTTTTCTCTCGTCGCTGTCCTCACTGCTTATTAACTTGTTGACGAGCACCTGTAAATGAATTAGGGTTAATGGTATGAATGTATAGTATGTCTATATAGTTTAAAGTGAGGCTGAAGAGTTGTTTTCTGCTGCAATCCTACTTTCACCCTTTGAAATGTCTTAGTTCAAAACACGAATGATTTTGCAGTGGTTTTAACCTTTTTCGAAGCTGTATATTAATTATTCATCTGTGTGTGTGTGTGTGTGTGTGTGTGTGTGTGTGTGTGTGTGTGTGTGTGTGTGTGTGTGTGTGTGTGTGTGTGTGTGTGTGTGTGTGTGTGTGTGTGTGTGTGTGTGTGTGTGTGTGTGTGTGTGTGTGTGTGTGTAGGTGCGGTTGGCGGAGTGTGTGCGCTGGCCAACGTGCTGGGCCGCGAGGTGTGTGAGTTGGAGCGTCTGTGTGTGTCGGGGCGCTGGCAGGAAGCCAGAGTCCTGCAGCAGCGCCTCATCGAGCCCAACGCCGCCGTGAGTACCATCTGCTGCTCACTGCACGCTTCATCTGCCGCCACACAGAGGAAACTCTCACAAACAGCGACAGACTGGAGCGTTAGTCACATGCATCTGAGCTAAAACTGGGTCCAGAGCAATCTCACAGGTTGCATTAAACCCCAGGGAGCGAAGTTATTAACCCTTGTTAATACAAATACTATGTACTAATACTACCTTGTACTTAAGTTTAGTTAATAACTTATTTCATTATATTCTTTTATTATAATTAAGTCCTGTTGAAAAAAGGG
>NW_011347324.1:0-3596 GCF_000735185.1 Notothenia coriiceps
TACTTATTTCACTTCAAGGTGAAATTGTACATCAGATTGTCCTGATATTCTCTGAGTGACTAGATGGGGTATCCTGCTATCACCCTGAAGTGAAATAAGTCTTTGATACTGGAGAGTTTTTGTTTTATTATTATCTGAAAACAGCGGGGAGATAGCTCATATATGAGACTTCAAAGTTCTTTTATTTTGAAACTCCTTTAGTTTTACATTCACTCAGTTATAATGTGGTAGTTATACGTAGTATTTTCCTTTCTTCTAAAGGAAATACGTTTGTGTGCAAGACTGCATGTCCCCTGTTGAAGAAGGAAGCAACAAGATTACATTGAGATGCAACATGAAAACCCTTCAGATAGCTTTGTCCAAGAGGATCCTCATGAGCAGATTGTATAAGAAATAAGTATAGAAGGAAGGAAGGGAGCAGCGAGAGAAGTAAGGGAGGAAGAGAGAAAAGAGGAGGAAGGTAAGAAGGCAAGGTAAGGAAAAGGCAAAAGATTTAGGAAGGAAAGATACAAAGAATGAAGGGTGCATTGATTGAAAAGAAGGAAGGAAAGAGGCGAACAATGTAGGTGGGAAGGAATGAAGAAAAGAAAGGAAGGTAAGAAATAACGACGTAAAGAAGGAAGCGAACAAAATGGTAAAGCTGGCAGGAAGCAAGGAAGGATAGAAGTAGCGAAGGAAGAATTAAAACAAATGAAGGAAGGTAGGAAGGCAAGGTGCAGTAAAGAGGAGGCAATTTGAAGGAAAGAAGGAACACGAGAATGAAGGGTGCATGCAAGGAGAGGAAGGAAGGAAAGTGGGAAACTAAGTAGGAAGGAAGGAATGAGGAAACAAACGAAGGTATGAATAATGGTAAAGAGGAAGAAACATAGGAAGGAAAGGAGGAGCTACATAATAAAGTGTGAATGCAAAGAAAGAAGTGAAGGAAATAGGGAAACAACAAAGGAAAGAAGGAATGAAGGAAAGAAAGAAAGGTAAGGAGAAATGACAAAAAGGAGAAAGGAAGGAAGGAAATGAGGTAGACACATTTGAAGGAAGTTATCCTTCCTCCTTGCTTCGTTTTTTCCTTTCCTTGCTCGCTTCCTTCTTCTTGACTTAATTTCATTGGTTCCTTTCTCTCTTCCATTTGTCCTTCCTTTCTTCCTTCCCTCCTTTCGTTGCTTTTCTCCCCTTTCTGAAGTCGTTTTAAATTGTGCCAGTTTTTAAGGATTTATTTGCATATTGACTGGTTAATGTGTCATTGTGTTTTCCAGCTGTATTCGTCTGCCTGTATTGTCTGTGTTTTATCTGTTGTAACTTTGTTTATGCTGCCCTTCTTGGCCAGGTCGCTCTTGAAAAAGAGATTGTAATCTCAATGAGACTTTTTACCTGGTTAAATAAAGGATTATATATATATATATATATATATATTCTTTATCAACCTTCCGTCCTTTCTCCCTCCTTATCGACATTCTCTCATTCTGTCTTTCTGTCTGTGTGATGTTGACGCTCTCCTCCATTGTAAACATCTCTCTGAGCTAAACCAAGGTGGATTATCTATATCTGTTGAGCTGATGATATCTCTCTGTCGGCTTACAATGAAGTGGACTTTACTCGTTGATCCTGGAAAAGGAAATTACACATAGTATATATTAAGTAGCTTTAAAAATATCAACTGCAACAAAAAACGTGCATTTGAACAAAGAAACTGATTTTTTCTCTTTGTGGCGGTAGGAGAATCCAAAGGCAAACATAACCTGTATTGTTCAATACAAAAATTATTTGTACTGATGATTGACAATTTCTTTTCATTTCTTCTGTGGCTCTTTAGGGGGAGGAATCCATCTCTCATCGGTTGGGGGAAATGAAAAAGCTCTCAGGAGGCTGCATATCAGTCCTGCAAACTATCTATAGTGGTATTGCAAAGCCAGTAAACCGTGACTTCATTTCATGGCTCCATTCATGGGCTTTTTGACAGTGCATCATCTGGAGCAGCTTCAGAAAAGAAAGCATGGAGGATGGGAACATTCATTTGTAGGGACCTGTCACCTGAGGGATAAAGAACATCTCTATAATATAATCTTTAATCATTGTTTTCATTCACGCATTCCAACATTTCTGTTGTGTTTTGAGATTCTTGCAGCATTTTGTTGACGCTTTTAGTAAACGCTGCGCACGTTTTGTCAAGTTGGTGAAGATGTTTCTTTGGCACGTTTGTGTTTTTTATATTTGAATAGTTTTTTTAACTGCAGTGCGTTTCACCGAATGAAATTGTTTTTGCACCCAGCGGCCATCTTACCTATCTTCCCATGTTCATCACAAATAGTCACTGTAGTCTACATGATATATTTACACACATCAGATATAATTTACGCGTTTGTTTGTAGCCTTTATTTAACCAGGTGAAAGCCCCTTGAGATCAAAAGATCCCTTTTTCAAGGGTGACCTGTAAAAGACTGCGTTGAAGACTATTATTTTGTCATAGAACAGACAAGACACTACAAACAACAACAGTGCTGAACACAAAGCATTTAAGCAGGAAGGAGACATAATACATTGTTAAAGTATGACACGGTTGGAGTAATACTTTAAAATAAGAGGCAGATGTTAGAGAGCAAAGTACAAATAAAAGTAGACTGGAAAAAGTCTGTCCTTTTTAATGAACATATGAGGTACGTGACACCAATATTTTTTTCATTGGTGTTAAGCAATGTTTGCCTGGCTTACTTTACATGCCCTTTAATATTTAGAATCGACCCCTTGAGTACCAAACACACAAACATCAGTAATATGTGAAATGAAAGCAAACCCATTTTAAAAACACTAGTGAAAAGCATAAAACCTCTTTTGTACTCATCAGCTTATAAGGCTAATTCATGTAATGTAATACAACAGCCATTCAGTTCTCAAACGTAATCTATTCTGTTTAATGTTGTAGATTAAATGTTAGCAAACCCACTCAGTTCAAGCTGTCAGAAGAGCCAAGTTTATATTTATATATCATGTCAATCGTCAGCCACAGTGATGCCATATTTGGCTTTTCCCTCCTGAGTGTGACATTTCTAAATTCCCAAGGCAGAGCTGTAATTAGTCGACTTCAGCTTCATGCCTTCAGGAGTCAGCTGCCACTTTGAATATTAACAAGCCCAGCATATACACATATTGCACTGAGGACACTTTTGAGTCATTCTGCGACAGTGAAGAGGCTATTAAGATAAGTCCTCTGTCAGCAAAGGCACCAGTAGACTTTAAATGGGACCTATCATGCATTTTTTAAATGTCTTTTATATATTTAAGATGTGTCCGCGGTGTGTCAGGGAACTCACAAAGTGTCAGAAAAGAAAACCCTCTCTCTTTTCCTCCGTACCCAAATCTCTAAAAACGGGGGTACAACGGAGCTGATCCAGATTTGCTGCCGATATGACGTAATATCGGAAATGTGGACACATCATAGACATGTTTTTATCATTTGTATTGTATTATTTTATGAGAGAGGTTCCAGGTTGAATTGAGGTGAATATTTGTAATGTTCAGAGGTTGTTGTGTTTAATATTCATGAGAATATTTGTCATTGTTCAAATGATAATAAACATTAGCATAAAGCATATTTGTCCACTCAT
>NW_011347325.1:0-1262 GCF_000735185.1 Notothenia coriiceps
CCCAGTCTCACAGCATTTCATGTTATAGTCACGAAATGAATCTATTGATTCATGTTCACCAACACGATTTCCCAATGTTTTCAAAAGCTATGTAAATAACAAATTAGAAAGAAAGATTTAAATAAAAAATACAGATTTCAGTATTCTGAGGCTCTGAGCCCCATTTATTTTCCTCGCCGACGGCAAAAAAAGTCAGACATTATACAAAAAAAACAATAATCGTGGCTTGATATTGAGTAAGAACATGTTTTTATCAACCACACAGCTTCCGGTCTTCCAAGACCTGACCGGAAAAAAAAGACGTGGTGCAGGCACGAAACATACCACCAATAGAAATACATTGCTTTTAAAATCGTTCGGGGAAAATCGTGTTGGTGAACACGAATCAATAGATTAAATGTCGTGACTATAACACAAAATGCCGTGAGACTGGGTTGCCTGGACAGTTAGAAGAGAAGAGCGGTGCAACTCACATGTCTGTAGGCTACTGTAAATATGAAGCCAAAGCTTGCAACCAGTTAGCTCATGTTAACAATCAATTCTATAGATATTAAGAAAAACCTGACCTTACTTAATATCTGCCTACCAGCACCTCTAAAGCTCACTCATTAAGACATGCCATATTTCTAGACAGTTGCTAGCAACAGGCTAAGACTCCAGAAAGTAAACTGAAGTACATCTGGACATGAAAGACCTAACCTGTGAAAGCCAATAGTGTGTTTTATTTTAAAGATCAGCCCTTGAAAAAATTGAAGAAATAATCTCAAGGTGGTTGGGGGTCCTTACCTGGCCTCCTTACTAAAATTGGGGTATGGGGCCATGACTCATACTGCCTCAAGACAATTAGCTTTGCTAACCATTGAGAATAAGGGATGAGAACAAATGGTTAGCCTGGTTAGTTGGTCATTTGTGAACGTTATCTTTTATCTTTATGTATTCAGTTGTTATACTAATCTAAAAGCCACTGCTTATAGGAGATTAAAGAGTGGTATAAACTTTTGTCAAAAACTGAGAAAGAAAGAGAATAAGTTTAAAATGTTAAACATGTTATTAATCGACCGCTTATTATCTTTTGTAAATTATACTCTATGTTCATTCATGTGGCCCATTTTAAACGCATTGCAGTGGTACAAGGCCACTTTGTATTGTAACCACCACTGATAGACAGCAAACGACAGCAGGTTGAAACGAGTCAATCGAGAGGTCAGGATTTAACTTCATCGCTCTTATCTGGACATTGCTGCAGCTATGGCGGGGGGGGG
>NW_011347326.1:0-1812 GCF_000735185.1 Notothenia coriiceps
CTCAGTAATCCATCACATCGACAATAACTGCGTTAAAATTCCGATGTAAGCGCATCCGTTTATTGAAGCATGTATCCTCTGTTTACACTCACAGAAAGGGCAGCACAAACATCATGTCCTAAAGCAGCAGTAAGAGTAGAAATGACCGTGTGAATATCGCACCGAGGATAACAAGAGGGGAAACCACAATGCGCTGACGACATGCAATGCTTTCTTTCCCCATTACACTGACACCATGCGATCTAGGGTTTCACTGCAGGAAATGTTATGCCATAGCAGCATTCAAGCTAAACCGTAGATTCTGTGACCTTTTTAAAATACAGCACATTTAATTATGTGGAAGCACTCAAAAATAGTTTGGGGAATGGAAGTACACAGGGAGACTGCTCACTTAAACACAAAACCTTCTTAAGATCTAGCATCATGGAGAGCGATTGCCCTTTACTTGGCATATGATCTACATATGGTGAAAGTATTACTGTAAATCATGGCTTATTGTAAACCAGGAAAATAAATAATGACAAACTCTGTAATACATTTTGATAGTTGCAGCTTTTATAAATTATATCTGCTCCAAATGATGTTCAAAAGCAAAAACTGGTCATTCATAAAGAATGCACATTTTTAAGGAACTTTTTCTAAATTCGACAATGATGTTTCCACTATCTAACTGCTTGCATTAATTGTGTCAACTTGACAGTGCCCTGATAATATACTTGCTGATTTAACAGTGTTTGGAAAACATATAATGGTGAAAACCACCCCGATAGCATTGTTGAAGTATGGGGGGAGAATGTAGTTATTATTTGTGCATATGAAAGTTTTGCTTGGCGGATTGATTATACATTTAAAAATAGGTTATTTCTGCTGAATGATTAAATATGATTAAAACTTTTTTGGAGGAAATAAAAAACAGCTTTTTTAGATGTGTCTTACCTCTGTAGATGTTCCCCTCCTGTCGGGGAGCACCAGTGTGTTGGCATGGCTGCCCGGGACTATAGTAGATCCTATACTCATTCTGGGTCCAACTAACATGTAGCGCTTGTCTCCAGATCTGTACTGGATGCTGTGACACAGTGTCCCATCATAGTTAGTCTCTTGTAGATATTTAGAAGTATAGTCTGTGGATTTAGAGCACTGCATTGCAATCAGCACGATGATACTGATGAGAAAAAGTGTTGAAACTGAGCCCAAAGTTATCATCAGGTAAAAAGTCACATTATTATCCTCATCGTCCTTTGTTGCACTTTTAACATCAGCAGCAGCAAAAGCCTCTCTGGGCTCCACAAGTTTAACAACCACAGTAGCTGTTGCTGACAGGGAAACGTTGCCATTGTCTTTCACCAGTATGAGCAGTTTATGCTCAGCCTCGTCTGTCTCTGTGAATGAGCGAAGTGTTCTGATCTGTCCTGTATAGCGGTCCAAACCAAAGAGACTGTGGGCAGTAACTTCCTGCAGTGAGAATAGTAACCAGCCGTTATATCCTATATCAGCGTCATAGGCTCTGACTTTAGTCACCAAGTGTCCTGCGTTCACATTGCGGGGAATCTCCTCCACACCTTCAGCAGAACCGTTAGAGCTGACCGGATACAGGATGACTGGAGCGTTGTCGTTCTGATCCAGAATGAACACGTGCACTGTGACGTTGCTGCTTAGTGACGGAGTTCCAGAATCTGTGGCGAAAACTTGGAACTGGAACGTTTTCAGAGTCTCAAAGTCAAAGCTTTTTAGCGCCGAAATATCTCCAGTTTCAGAGTTGATATTTAGGAAAGACATGTAAATTGGACTCCCTTCTCTCACTACATGATATGA
>NW_011347327.1:0-2274 GCF_000735185.1 Notothenia coriiceps
CCCCCTATTACTCGTTTTATGAAGGAGGTGTCCGGTCACCAGGGCGCATGATGTGTAAATATCCCAATTTGTGTTCTGTGAAACTGAAAACGATATGACATTGTTTTTGTTACTTTTGTTGCAGTTGTATATGTCTTACATGTAATTTAGGTTAACTTTCTGTTTTATTTAGATGCTTTTATTTTGAACGCGAGTTTACGCTGTTGACAGGAAGTTGTTGTTGCTATGGAAACGTGAAATGCTACATGATGTGTGTGTGTGTTCGGTGTATGTGTGTGTCCCACACCGGCATTTGTTTTCAAAGTACCATGAACAGTCATTTACACACATCTGGCTAACTCCATATGTGTATTCCCAAGTGAAAGAAGTTTGTTTAATCTTAATCTCGATGTAGGCTAGTGCACCGGAACGAACGCCACTATCATAATATCTTCTGAAAACAAATGCCCACACATACACACACACACAGACACATACACAAACATACACACACACGCGCTGGCGACCGGACATCTTCTTCATAAAACTAATAATATGGCGTAATAATCGGGCAGTTTCTAACCATAAGAAAGTATCTTGGGCGAACGAGAAAGTATATTGTGCGCACAAATTAATAAAGCGTGGCCTTGTTTCATTTAAATTTAGGCCACGAATGACATCTCGTGCGCACAAATTAATAAAACGTGGCCTCGTTTTATTTAAATTAAGGCCACAAATTACATCTCATGCGCACAAATTAATAAAATGTGGCCTCGTTTTATTTATTTTTCTCTCTATGAACCCTCAAGGGCTCCGTACATTAGGCAGCTTGGTGGGATTTCAGACCCCCAAGATGTACTTCCTGTCCTGAATGACGCTTAGAAACTCTGCTGTTGAGTGTTTTTAGAGCTGAAATCCACATGGAGACGAGTTCTGGATGTTCCAAAAAAAGCTATTCACTGAATTCATGGAAGAAACCACTTATTGAGCGTTTCATGATTTTGAGGTCACCAGGATAGAGAAAAATATTCAACAATTCTGGTTATATTCTAGGCATTTAATAATACTTTTTGTGTTGGATCACATTCAAACATTTCAAGGAAAATAACAAACTTGGAAAAAAAGGCATCTGCTCCTGATCCTGGTAATGACTGGAAATGTATTTGTCGGAGAAAAAAAATGCAGCTGTGTGTGTTTGAGTGTGAGAGAGGAGACAGAGGAAATGACGGGAAAGACTGGAATGGTGTGGTTTGCTCCTGAGTCCACTAAGCCAGCAGGAAGTCGGGTTGCTTTATTTTTCATCATCTTCCTGGCCTCAAATTCTCTCCTATCATATTAATATGCACACCTCCCCCCTGGTCTTTCAGTTTGAAGAAAAAGTGCTGAAATGCGTTTTCCTCCCAGCTACTTCAAGAACTTTGCTTCTTAAAATTACAACAAGAATCAAATCTGTGTCCTAAAATACATCCAGGAACATGGTTGAATACTATATGGTAACTGCATTTACAGGACTGTCTCAGAAAATTAGAATATTGTGATAAAGTTCTTTATTTTCTGTAATGCAATTAAAAAAACAAAAATGTCATACATTCTGGATTCATTACAAATCAACTGAAATATTGCAAGCCTTTTATTATTTTAATATTGCTGATTATGGCATACAGCTTAAGAAAACTCAAAAATCCTATCTCAAAAAATTAGAATAGTTCCTCAGACCAAGTAAAAAAAAAAGATTTATAACGGCAAAACACAATCAAACATTTGAAAATGTCCATTAATGCACTCAGTACTTGGTTGGGAATCCTTTTGCACGGATTACTGCATCAATGCGGCGTGGCATGGAGGCAATCAGCCTGTGGCATTGCTGAGGTGTTATGGATGCCCAGGATGCTTCAATAGCGGCCTTTAGCTCATTAGCATTGTTGGGTCTGGTGTCTTTCAGCTTCTTCTTCACAATACCCCACATATTCTCTATGGGGTTCAGGTCAGGGGAATTTGCAGGCCAATCGAGGACAGTAATGCCATGGTCAGTACACCAGTTACTGGTGGTTTTGGCACTGTGGGCAGGTGCCAGATCATGCTGGAAAATGAATTCCTCATCTCCATAGAGCTTTTCAGCAGACGGAAGCATGTAGTGCTCTAACATCTCTTGGTACACAGCTGCATTTACTCTGGGCTTGATGAAACACAGTGGACCACCACCAGCAGCTGACATGGCTCCCCAAACCATCGCTGACTGTGGGAACTTCACACTGGATTTCAAGCAACTTGGATTTTGCTCCTCTCCAGCCTTTC
>NW_011347328.1:0-1897 GCF_000735185.1 Notothenia coriiceps
TTTGCCCCACTCTATATATAAATATATATACATATATGTGTGTGTGTATATATATATATATATATATATACACACACATATATATATAGGTTCAGCAATTGTTGGTCGTTTACTAGGAATTGACATATTCATGTATAAAAGACGTACAAAAGTGCATTTTGCATGATAGGTCACCTTTAAAAGTACAATCCAGAATAATATACGTACTCGCCTTTATCTTTTTTGCCATCTTAGCCTTTTTACCAATTTCTTCATATCACAGTTTTGCATGATGTCACTGTAGGACAATGTTTTAAGGATCTCTTGTCGAGCTAGGTTGTCAGTTTGAAATGTCTGGATGAAAATGTAACTGATTTACAAATGTTAAAAAAATGCCTCTTTTCATCCTCTGTCTGAGGGAAAACCCCAAAAAGCATGATAGGGCGAGCCAGGCCCCTTTAAGTTATTTTATTTATTTTTGTCTGCTTCTGAGAAACTAATGTATAAGTTATACAGTTATTTCTGCAAGAAAATTTCAATAAAATGACTGTTTAATCTTCACATCTTGTATTCATGTCTATAATTTTGAGCACCAAATGATTGAAAAGTATCGATAAGAGTATCGAAAAATACCGATACCGATTAGCAGTACCGGTATTGATAAAATCCTAACGATACCCATCCCTACTCATGATCAGATAACTCCACTCATTGGGTTCAGACTCACTCTGTCTTTATGACAGTAGTCCTACACATTAAACATGTCCACTCATGTGCGATAAATCATCTCCATCTGTATGGTTTGCTTCATTTTAGCCAATCCCATCATTACCATCCACTGCAAAGCCCGCCCATCCCAACATGACAGACTCGCAGAGAGCAGACGACAACAAATCCAAAGGTAAAACACTGAAAGCACTGAAAAATAATTAAAATGTATAAGTAGACAATAATAAACCTAAAGTAAGAGAACTTGAAACCATGTGTTGTTTGTGTGTTTGGTAGTTGAGATATTACATCAGACGTTTCCCTTTTTGACATGAACAGTACATCAATGTGTGGAACTGTAGTATTTATTTATTTATTTAGTTGTGTCTTGTGTTTTTGCCTATGAATCCTTAAGACCCCATTCTCTGTTTCCTCAGCGAAAGATTACTGTAAAGTCACGTTTGCTTTCGAGGGTACAAATGAGGATGAGCTGACCATAAAGGAGGGCGAGACCCTCCACATCCTGAGCAAGGTAAGGCTCCACTGTCTCATACATTCAAGTTGTGAAATTAAATGATGGAACCAAACAACTGGGTTCACAAAAGTCACCTATATTATCTAAACTCACATGCTTGGCTGTTTGATGTGCTAATGCTTGCTTACTCATAACTGCAGAACTGTTTTCAAGTATATTCTCAAAAATCATCCTGCAAATCAGCTTGATTTTATAAACATGGGTTAAGTTATGACATTTCCTGATAGTACTCAAATCTTCCCAGGGTACTAGTGGTTCAATTCTTTATTAGAAGTCACAGGTTGGATGAAATAAAATATGTTAACAGGAGATTAACACACTGATCATAATGATCTTTGTTATTTAATGAGAAAAAAGTAGTGAAACCAGTACTGCAACTCATCAATCACGTTGCATGTCTTTGCTCACATTGTATTGAGGCACTGGTATCTATGTATCTACTTGAGAAGGGACAATGGACGTGGAGAACTTTTACATTACAATACATTGCATTTAGCTGACGCTTTTATCCAAAGCGACTTACAATCAGTACATTTGACCAGGAAGATACAAACTTGAAGAAGACAGAATCATATAAGTACATCAGGTTTCATAGAGCCAAACATTTCAAGTGCTACTCAACTGGCTTTAGATAAGCCAGTCCTTTATTAGTATATAAGTGCTTTGTTAGTTCTA
>NW_011347329.1:0-4321 GCF_000735185.1 Notothenia coriiceps
GTTGAGCGCCTACATCAGGCACTCTTGAATGCTCTGTGGAAAATGCTAACTCACCATGAGCATTCAAGTTACATTTTTTTACATTTACTTATTTATTTTCACAGACAAAGCTTTTGAAATGTTAATGCCAATTAAATTAAAGTTTTGGAATCAGCTATATCCACAATAACCATCTATTGCAACTGTGTTGAGCAGGAGTTGTTTGTTCTTATTCTCAAATACGAAAAATAAAAAGATGTATAGCTTCTTAGTCCTTCCTCACCTGGCTCCTACCTTGTTTGTTTTGGTAACATTTAGTTTTATAATTACACAAACTTCACTAGTTCAGTCAGACAACTCACGTGTTTCTTAATATGTTTATTAGAAGCAGCATAGTTTGAGTTTGGCGTCTAGGCTCGGGCCTCATCAATCCACAGATTTACAAAGAACATTGAGTGATGATTAGATAACTTTCCCTGAGCCTACAGGTGGAAGCTGGGATGGAAGCTGGGGTCGTGATGGGGCAGGCAAGCAGCAGCAACATGAAACACAGCAGCAGGAACATGAACGCAGCAATAGCAAGTGAACACAGCAGTGGCAGCAGCAGCATGAGTGAGGCAGAGGCAGGAAGACCTGGCAGTAGGCACTCATCAGGTTTATTTCAAGGTTAGGGTTATTTTCCTCCCTGTTTTAGTGCCAGGGATTGGACCCTGACACTCACTGTGGTCTTGTACATTGCATTTCATGTCTGTTTTCGGCCTGCCTGTACTTTTGTCCCTCAGTCATATATTGGGGCACAGCAAAGTAGTATGATGAGCTTGCAGGAATTTGAGTCCAATTTGCTAATCTTCCTGATGAGTCGGTCACTGATGGGTTCCCATTACAGAAGTGAACTTCATCTTCCTTAACTAAAGAACGTTTTAAATGCTGGAGATGCTTTGTAACCGGAGCCAATCCCTCAACTTCTGGTTGACACAAAGGATGTCCAGGTTATAACTTTACGTCTCTGTAATGACATGAGCTTCTCTTGTGGTTTCAAACATCGTGTTCCAGCCTCAAAGACTGACTTCCAGAGATGACACTTATTTGAGCTTCTGATTTCCCGTGGTGGGCTTTGATCAGCCGCTGTCACTATGGCCAGTTAGGTTTTAGTTTTTCATTGGGGCAGATGAGTTTGCTAGTTTGAACCCAAACATATAACATTTCTGCCTTCAGGAGACTTTTTGACTCATTTCCCCTGTCCTATTAACCCCTAGGTCAAAGGTTACGGACTCACATTGAACAGGTTTTGTAGAAACAGCCTCATCATATGCAGCCCAACCAACTCCAGCTGTTGTGAAAATGACAAAAACCCCACCTCAGCACAATGGAAGTTGCGTTTTAGCATATGAGACCAGCAGACTATATATCAGCCTTCAATAGCAAAGAAAATCCTAAAAATGAAGAGCTGGGACCTAGTTCATGTTTCCACACAGCAGAGAAGTGGCAATTGGCCTCGTCATGTTCTATTGGTTGGATGTTTTAGCGCAGCCAGAGCTTTCTATAAACAGAGTTCAGCAGCCAACCACATCTCCAACCACAGCTCCAGATGGAAAAGAAACACTGTCTGTGGCTTTGAGGCACAATGTCTGTGGCATGAGTCTTTATAGACTGCTCTGATATATAGAGTTTCACTAGTGTGATATAACATTTTAATGAGGCTTAGTTAGTCCAAATCTGGTACTCTATTACACTTTTGCAGGAGCAGGAGAGGGTATGCAAGTAAAACATAAGCAATTGATGTGTGTGCATGTGTCTGATGTCAGAGTTTACCCAGACATCGACACACTCACACAATACAATTTCCTCTCTCTGCCTTATGTATCTGTTGGTTCTTGGTTGGTCTGAAAGAAAGTTATGCTGCTAGAACTTGATCATTATCAAGAAAAACTGTTTACACTGTAATATAATTTAACACCAATCTGCATGTTTAACCCTGTCCTCCAGAAAGTATGTTGCTTGCATACTAATTTACTTTTTGTATTTATTTTTAAGGGAACATAGTGTCTACACCACAGAAGTCAAAGGGTGGAGATTGATGTGGAGTGGAGGACTTTGACGTATCACATCATGATTTGAGCTTCATCATGAGAGGAGGGAGCTGGCCCCCTCTAGTCACACAGAAGTTGTCACGGCTGGAGGGCAAGGTACACAGGACCCAAAAGCAGAATATCCAAATTCAAAAATACTTTTATTGCAAAAACTAGCAACAAAGTAAAAATAAGGCAAGGCAAAAAACACAAAAATCCCTCTGAACAAAAAACCTTCCAACAACATCAAATAATCCCACAAAGACCAACAGAAAACTAGAACCTAAATGCACACAAACTAATCAACTGAACAGGACACAGGTGAGAGTGGAGGAGACAACACCGGGCACCAGGTGCACGCAATCAGCAGTAACAGACAAGACGGGAGGGGAAACGCAGAGACAGGAAACCAAAGACAGAACCAGGCATGACAAAAACACAACACAGACAGATCGTAACAGGAAGTCCTCTTGTTCTTTCGACATACAAACAGAAAAGTCTCCTCGATATTAAAAATATCAGAGGTTGATGTAATGGCCATACATTTAATTTATTCCCAACAAAAAATCTGTTCTTTCAATTAATATTAATGCTATCATTGTATTGATATTGCAATGTTGCAAAGTGCTAGATGAAAGAAAATAAGATAGTATGCCAAATGGATATAAATAACTGTAATACCCATATGAGCCAGAGGCAACATTGTGTTGAGGGCGAGTTGAAGGAATCAGGGCTAATTTAATGTTACATTCAAAATGCTTCATTATTTGAGTTGGGAACAAAAACATTGAACTTTAATATCTGCATTCCCTTGACATTTAACCAGAAGTCACGAGTAATAATGAATGTCTAAAATCTTACTAAGTGGCTTGATCCACCAACATAAGCTAACACTTTCTACCTCGATTGGCTTTGTACAGTAAGCTTCATCATGAGCTGACCACAATTGCATCTCTAATCAGATTTTCTTTCAATATGACGTACAGGTGTTCACTCAAGATTTGAAACCCTTAAATACTGAAGCCATACCTTGAGAAATAAAGAAGTGAATTGCATTTATTACACCTCAAATTGGTGTGTTTTGTGCTGAAGAGACAACAGTGAATTATGTAATAGTCAGAATCAGAATCGTTTTTTATTACAAAGTAGGTTAACACATATGAGGTATTCACTTTGGTGTATGTGGTGCATACACAGAAAAAATAATAAGTAGCAAAACAAAATCAAATAGAAATAGGACTGTTATCACAGCTATTTAAAATAAAAGTTTAAGACTTTTATAACAAATGTGCAATATTAACATGACAAATACTATATGCTGTATTTAAAGTGGAGAGCTGTGCAGATTTAAAAGAGGTAATCTGGAGAAGAAATGTGCAACATTTTATAAATAACAAGATGTTCGGATTATGTTATAATGTTTTTATGTCATAATGTTTTTTCTGGGGTGGATAAAAGTCAGTTTCAGTGGGGGTCCTGGTCCTTGTTGATGAGGCCAGTAGCAGAGGGGAAGAAACTGTTCAGCTGGTGAGAGGTTTTGCTCCTGATGGGGCGCAGCCTCCTGCCAGAGTGGAGCGGGGAAAACAGTTTGTGCCCAGTTCAGTCTTGTTTACTAAATACAAATAATACCTTGGTTTGAAAACGTATTTTTTTTTAAAATTATTTATTAGCCAATGTTTTATCACATATCATCAACCCAGTGTATTAATCCGTCATCAAATATCAATTGTAAGGCAGTCTCTATTTGTTTTTTTGTCAATCTTGCAACACATTTCATATCCGATATAAAAAAATGTAGGATCAAAATGTCCTTGCTAATAGTTGCCTACTGACAAAAAAACATATATAATAATCTCAATTAATAATGTCATTATAACAGTTGGACAATAAGCATGAAAAAAGTCACATTCAAGGTACATTTTTTATTGTGCATTTCATAAATTCTGGAAATATTCAGTTAACATTTAGTTGCAGGAATCGGTGATGCGCCTCATGCTCATGAACCTCTGGCCGCTCATGCCCATGTCCATGAAGTTCCTGTACTCTCCGGGCCTCATGTACATCATCTTGCCTCTGAACTGAGGCTGCTCGTACATCAGCCAGTGACCGTCCATCACGTTGCAGGACTGGCACTCGTTCATGCGGTAACGATCCATGATGTTGTCACAGTCCTCCATCATCTCGTGACTCTGACCACCGAAGTTCTCGTTCTCATAGATCTTCATCCTGTACTGGCCTCTGTGCTGCTTTGGGGAGAATAATTATAAATTAAT
>NW_011347329.1:10923-16028 GCF_000735185.1 Notothenia coriiceps
TAAAAACGGGGTCTCTCTTCCTCCCCCCCTCTCCCTGAACAGCCCGTCAGTATCCATTCTCAAATGCAGCCTGGCCTGATTCCAGTAAGAGTGACCCGACAGTAAAAAAACAGTAATTTATAACTAGTTTTAGGTAAGTTTTGAGAGGTTAATTAAAATACCTAAGGTGGATGATTAACTTGAAGTGTGTGTTTGCTACCTCACCGCCCATCCACAGCCGGGCGCAGCTGCAGGTGATCATGCAGAGGCTGCGTGCTCTGTCAGCAGCAGCTGATCTCAATCTCTCTCTCCCTGTCCGATTAACTTCACTCGGCGTTTTATGGTTCCCATATCGGACAATCTAGCTGGAGGCTCTACTGGTGCACTGTCCTGCGAGAAATACCGGGACCTGACTCGACCCACTCGGTTGTTGTTGTTGTTGGCGAATCACATCAACAGACGCGGTGACAGGGTGGAGCAGGGACGAGGCGGGGGCCAGACCCGGCAGCCAAAACAAATCTACAAGAGGGCATATGATTTCATGGAGGGGGCACACAAAACCGGTCATATGCTGCGGCCAGTGGCGAGCGCCAAGATTTTTTTGGGGAAGAATAAAAAACATGGATAAAATCAAAGAAAACGGAAAAAGGAAAAAGGGGGCCAGAAAGCAAGAAGGAAAAAAGGTGAAGTCCACTTGCAGGTGAACAAATGTCCCGCAAATTGGAAAACGACGTTTCTGGCAGCAGCGCCTGCCTACAAGTACTTCCGTTATCCAGCTTAGAAAAGTGGCAAGATGATGAAGGACAATGATGAAGGGCGCAGTTCAGAATCAACAGCCAGCCCCTGAGTTCATGATGAGGGACAAGAGTTCCAGCTGGGTGGGAAGAACCATCTCAACTGGCACATACAAGTGCATGGCAAGAGCAAGAGGTGGGGAGAATTATCCCTTGAACCAAAATAGGCAGCCTAATAAACCAGCTGATTTCTAATAAACTAAAACAAAAGTAAGTGTATTGTTTGTGTGTTTACTGTTTTAACTGTCCAATGGTTCAAGACATCTGAGGGAGTGTCCCTCCGCTGTAGGTGAGAATTATCCTTTCAGCCTAATAAACAGCCTGTTTTCTATAACTAATAGTACTCTATTTTTTTTTCCGATGACACACCCCCCACCCCCCAGAGTTGACATTTCATGGTCGGACTGGGTCAGAATTCCAGGGCTGAATTTTAGTCCCAGTCCGCCCCTGGCTTGACGTTTTCAAAGAGGGTGCTCAACCTTGTAGGGTTCCCCATAATGTACCGGGCGCACAGTGCGACTTGCAAACTTCCCCGACACCACACACCAGTGCACCCACGACTGTTACGCAGCGTCCCACACGGCGGGTGCGTTGAACTTGCCGGTGGGGCGTGTCCTGAAACCCGCCAACACCAATCACATAATCTCCCGCACCGGACACAAAAGCACACGGTTTGATTGGCTAGAGCTTATACTGGCATATGATTTGATTGGCTGACGCTTCCGTCGAAGATTCAAAAGTTGAACTTTTCTAAACTTTTGAAGCGAGCAACACGATCAACGCGAGCAAAGCGATGCGACGGAACCACAATGCAGTTTGGCAAAGCGTGAGGTCACCCCATTCAAAGTGAATGGGAAGAAGCGTTGACAATGAAGGCTCTATAATCAGATCACGGCATATGGGTGTAAGCAGGGGTAAAATGCAATTTTTTTCAAGTGGGGGGTGGTCTTAACTTCCTCTAGGGGGGTCCGGGGGCACGCTTCCCTGGGAAGATTTTTTTTTTTTTTTAATATTGAAGTTAAAAGCATCAATCTGGTGCACTTTGAGAGCAAAATTAAGAGACATTGATACATCTCTCAACACCCACATGAAACAGAACTGTAAGCAGATTTACTTTTTTTTATGGATATTTTACAAATCACACTTTAACTCTATTCTTGTTTTACTGTCATATAGTAGGCTATTTCATTTCATGTTTTTCATGTATTACTATATTACTATCTGACATCACATACATCGTAGCATTAAAGTTCACAGTTTATTTATAATTAATAAAAAAGAATATTATTTTACTTTTTTCCATGTCCCTTTAGGGACTCCGTACTTTACTAATTGATAAAGCAACTAATCGATTTAGCACTAGAGTTCACGTCGCTAATTTTAAGGTAACTTGCACACATTTGGAAACAATTCAAAAAGAGTCTTGGTCACATAATGTAAGTGTGATAAGAAACATCTTTAACTCAATTCAGCCATGGTATGATCGGTTCAAAAGCTCATTTAAACCTCTGGAACTTTCTACCAAATCGTTCCTTTATGTTGTGTTTAACATTCAGTTTTACAGCAGAAATAGAGATAGACCTTAAGCTGTCTTAAGTGTTGCACTCCTTCTACAGACAGACTGCATGAGTTCACTTTGGACCAACCGTCTGAAGGAGGAGAGAGGGTCTTTTTTTACGAGCAAATTATAACTAATATATTCTGTATTCGTCCTACAAACCGCTGAGGCTGTTTCTGGAATGTTAAACAATCAGAGAGCGGGAAGCAGGAGAGCGAGCAGAAGAGGAGCGGACTTACGAGGTGACAGAGCCTGGAGACTGGTCCCTGATCCATCGCCTCGGTGGGGACAGCATCTCCCCGAAAACACCCGGTAAACTCCCGCTGCGACTGTCTCCCGAGCCCATCTGTGGATGTGTGCGTGTGTCTCTTTCTCTCGGTCTCTCTCTCTGTCTCTCTCTCTCACCCCCCCCCTCCTCTCTCTCTCTGTCTAACTCTCTTGACTCCTCCTACTGAACCGACATAACTTCGCCCCGCTATCAGATCTAACCACTGACCTCAAAAGGCAAGATTAACTATAGCTTATAGGAGGTAATGCTACGTGTCAGAAAACACATATAATCACACATTTTAGCTACAATTTAAATTAGGCTCCTTATAATATACAACTTCTTGTTCCTATTCGTGCACTATAACCACCAGACTCAGTGACAGTTTTATCCCACAGGCAATATAGCCTACTGTTGAACCCGTGAGCTCAACACTATACATTACACTGTTCATCTGTATGTCTGTTTATTCCAAATATCTATATTTATATATCATTATAGTAGCCTCCATTATTTTTTGTTTAAATGTATTATTTGATTCTATACATGTGCATAGCTCACTTATCTATTTTTTGTTGCACTATTTTACTTCCTATTATGGCCCTATTGTGCTTTTTGGGGTTTTCCCTTTCCTGCAGTGTGTTTTTTAAGTTTTTGTTGTTGTTGTTTGCAGAGGATAAAATCCCAGAATTCACGCGAGATGGAGTTACTTATGGTGGCCGACGGGTAAAAATGTGCTTCAACTGCCCAACACATTTCCATTAGGAGAAACGCGCTGCTTTTTCAAAACTCATGCAAATGGACCGAACATGTGTAGCGTTTACTAAAAGTTCTGCATAAATGAACGTTGCAAATAATAAAGCACTGCAAGAAGCTTAAAACAACTCAAACCAGGAGACACCAGGAAGTGATGAAAACAGTTGGGACCAAAGCGGTTGTTGAAGTTTTATAAAGTTGGCCAACTGTCACTGTTGTTAAAAAGTGTCCTATCATGTACGTTGTATTGGCTTATATTAACAAGGTGATTGCATGATTATCCCAATATTATTGCCAACCTAATCCAGCCCAGTCTCACAAAAAAACGTGTAATAACTACGTTGGTCCACAACGTAGGACGCAGTATTTCTACAAAAACGCCTCTAAAATTGTAGGATCCCTACGTTTTTTTTCACCATTCATTGCAAGGGCTGGCGTCTATGTCATGTGATCTTCAAATTTCTCCCTGCAGAAAAAAAAAACATGGCCGAACTTCGTTTTATTCTCGGTGGAAAATGCCTATTTTAAAGTTAGTTTGGCCATTAAAATGGGTTTTGATGTCATTTGATGCGAGAAATATGAGTTGTTATTTCAGATTATGTGTGCAGTGGATGTACATGATCTTTAGTTTGCTAGTTATTACGAAGATTACTTCAGGAAAATGTGTCCATACAACGTTTTCATTGTTACCAAGGTGGTTGCTCGGGACGCTGCTATCGATATTATTTCTGTTATGTTGTGTAACTGTTTAATGGTGTTATTGCTACCCCCTTCCCCGTCAATGTATAGTGTTGGTCCACAGCGCAAACGTATTAGTTTAACAAAATCTGCATCTAAAATTGTGGCAAAGATACGTTATTTTCCTCTGTGCAATTCCAGTGTCACATCTCACATCACATCGTCAACAAATACCGGAAACAGACCGAAAATATCAATATTTGTGCATACCTCCAGCATTGTTAACTATGTTGAAGCTGTCACGATTCTCATGTTATGTCACGTTTGTAGTTTTGTATGTTTGGGTTTATTTTGCTGTTCGGTTCTCCCTGTCTTGTTTTCCTCCTTGTGTATTGTCTGGTCCCTCTCCCTGTGTTTTTCCTTCCTGTCGTTAGTTTCCCTGGTGTGTCTAATTGTCTGATTGTGTTCACCTGTAGCCCTTGTGTTTCTCCTCCCCTGCCCGGCTGTTTCTCTTCCTGTGATTACCCCTCCCTGTATTTAGTCTTGTCTCTTCCTGTGTTCAGTGTTGGTTCGTCTTTTGTTTGTGACTGAATTCACCGGTGAGTGTTCTGTTTTGTCCAAGTTATTTTTATATCCTTGAAATAAAGGTGTTATCAGTTTCTGCATTTGGGTCCTGCCTGCTTTACTCTACCGTAACAGAAGCACTTATTTTAACTGATATTATACATATGTATGATACTCTTATAAGATGTATGTAGATATTTCATCTCCGGCCTTGTCAGGGATTGAACAATCAATAAATAAAGAACACAGAATTATTAAATATAAAACACAGAATTTCTGTGATTATTACATTACATTACATTGCATTTAGCTGACGCTTTTATCCAAAGCGACTTACAATAAGTACGTTCGACCAGGAAGATACAACCTTGAAGAAAACAGAATCATATAAGTACATCAGGTTTCATAGAGCCAAACGTCAAGTGCTACTCAACTGGCTTTAGATAAGCCAGTCCTTTATCAGTATATAAGTGCTTTGTTAGTAATTCTATCGCTCGAAGTGGAGTCG
>NW_011347330.1:0-5347 GCF_000735185.1 Notothenia coriiceps
CTAACCCATGGCAAACGAAGAGCTGCTCCGACTGCCGTAACAGGCAGTAGCATAGATATACGCCTTTAGGGCACCCACAGGGCACAGCAACTCCGACTTGCCATTCTCCTGAATGTCAAAGCGTGCCAGCTGGACAGGCTGATTGAAGTGGGTTTGTGGAAGCACCTTGGCAGGAACGCCACATTTGCCCAAAGGGCAACACCTGAGAGTCCCACCTCAGGCATGTATCGCTCATAGAAATGTTTAAAATGTAATACTAAACTATCCAACAGTGGATGCATTGGTATCAAAAATAGTCTGAATCTCAGAGTGGCCCAGCAGTCATAGTCAGAGGTTCTCGCAAGGGTAAATCCATGAATGTCCCAACAATATGTGTTGCCAATTTCTTTATAGGGGATAATGAGATAAGAGATAACTGACCTGCAGGGTGTGCTTAATAAACGACCAGGGTGTCACCAAAGTAAATAGGCAACATGGTAATCTGCAGTGGTGTAGAGTAACGCCTAAAAAGTAGATTTACTCAAGTACTATACTTAAGTACAATTTTGAGGTACTTGTACTTTACTTGAGTGTTTCCATCTTTTGGTACTTTGTATTTCATTACAATTGAGAGGTGTACTTTTAATCCATTACATGTATTTAATAGCTTTAGTTACTTTGCAGATTTGAATTAATGATGTGAAATATAATCAACTCTTAAATCAGACTTTAGTTCCACCTGGAGTAAATTCACAAGCTACCCTGCAGTATACAAAGTCATTAAACTAGCTGCACCTTTACCAGCATTGATAACACTTTAATGATCAATAATAATAAAACATATCATATACAGTATATTATTCTGAAATGGGCCAATATGCATAACGATTACTACCATTAGAACTTTAAGTTTATTTTTGTTACAGAGTACTTTGATACTTCTACTTTTACGTAAGGACTAAATCTGAGTTATTTTCCCACCTCTGGTAATCTGGTAGTTATATAGAGTAAACTATAAACAGTCGTCAAGAGATTTCACTAAAAGATGAAAATGTCCATTGGCTGGTGGGGCTTTCAGTCCGGTCCAAAGTAGTGGACCAAGCCCACGGATCATCATCTTTATCCATATTCAGCCTAAATGAATAATCTTCAGTCTCAGCTAACATGTCTACGATTTGTCAGAAGGTTGTATAAAATAAACAGATTCAACTTAAGATATGCGGTGTGTTTACAAAAGCAAAGGAACACAATCCGACAACCTCACAGCTCTTCCAAGGTCTTTGAATGGCTTTGTCCGACATTCAACAAGAAGAATTCAGCCACTTGTGGTTAGCACTGCAGGCAACACTTGAAAATCAAATAAAAGCATTTCCAGCTTAGCCTTCAAGCATTTTCTCTCCGTTAGAATCAGAAAGATTACCCATGGAAGCAGCAGGTATGAATTATGAAGAAGGGCAGATTTGTTTCAGTCATCCCAAGGAAAGACAAAATATTGCTGAAAGTTGAAACCAAACAGCGTCATCTGTAATATAATACATTTCAAAACATGCATCATATCCACACATGTTTTCCCCAAATGTTTTAATTTTTTTTTACGTAGCAAGCCGGACTGGTAACTTTGAATTAAGTCATCTAGCTGGAGGATGTCGGCTCATGTTAGATCAGTGCATGGCCTGAGGCAGTGGCTGTTTCCAGTGTCCGCTCTGTCGTGAAATGAGGAGGAGCAGATTGTTTCTGTGGGTTTCTGTAGAAGAGAGACGCTAGGCCTGGTCTCACAGACAGACTAAAAACGTATTTTATATTCCTATTTTAAACAAAAAAATTACAGCTTTTATAACAAAGAGGAAGCAATACCTAAACACCTCAATTCTCTTCAACACAGAGTTGCTACATTTTTCAAGTGTCCCATTTTCGTGTGTCACACTCACCTTCAGAGCTTGGGAGCGGTTAGCCAGCAGCTTCTCTATATTCCCAGCAGCTGTGGCAACCAGTTGCTGTGCGTTGTTGGTCTCAATGCTGAAGTGAGGTCTGTGTTTATGATATATCTGGGACAATAAAAAGAGAAAAGCACGGGTAAGAGATAAGCATAATTAAACTGGACAAACAATGTTGAGAGGAAGCACAGACTCCCTCACTAACATTTGGCTAAGCCATTTGTTTGTAAAGAAAGGTAGGCATTTTACCTCTTTATTTCATTTAATCAATACATAGGCAAATACATATACATTGCATTTAAATTCATTTAACTTCTGAAAATGATGTTTAAAAGACACACATTCATGAAAGTGGTCACCATTTCCTCTGTTTCAGTCCTGGAAGCCATCTTGTGACAGTGCTCATAGGGGGGGGGCCGCCTCCAAAGTACTCATTATATGTTTTGTAGGAGTAAGTGGAGTCTCAAATGTCATTGGTTAAATAATATGAGATGTAATGCTGGCCAATTAACTTTAAAAAATCAGTTTTTTTGCAGAATTGTTTTGTTTTGGATTTACGATATTTTTGTAAATACAATTATTAATTGACCTAGGCTTTGAGGATTTTGTTAGATGTAGGAACCAATGTTTATTTCTCTGTTTAATTTATTCTCATTCTGATTTGTGATCTGATTGGCCAGATTGAATTGTGAAGGCGGGCTGTCTGCTATAAATGTGACTGGAAAGAGAGGGGAGAGAATTGGAATTGTTCCTTTTGTCAGTGAAAGAGCAGGTAATAATTCTGTAAAATACCGTTTTTTTGTTGAAGGCTTGAAATTCCACTCAGAAAACCCTCTCTCCAATTGTGATGTTTTATCACCTGCACCTCACATTACAACAACTGTCTTTGCCGGAAAGTCTTTATCAGCTAGAAGGTGTTCACTGAAAACAGACCTGATTTATAAAGACCCCAGGCTGTGTTGGAGGGGGATTTGATTTGTTCAGGTAGTGGTGAGTCAAGGTAATCCCACTCAAAAGAAGGGCAATTTGAAAAATAGATTCTTGAGTTTGAAGGGTTGTCAGACACCACACCGCTCAGCAGTTCAAGCCTGGCGCATGGACCCCTGAGCCACCAGGGAACACTATGCAACTGCATGCCTTTGATTGGCCCACGCCGTAGTTGCTTTGTGTTACATCAATAAATGAGCAAGATTTTTTTTGTCAGGTGACCCTGCAGTGCCATGGCAGCAGTCCATTTCAAATGAATGAGTGAGCTGTGTGATGATGACATGTGGACAGGATGGGAGGTGAAACGGTCAAAGGGTGTGGTGCCTTATTCCTATAAACGGTCATCCCCAGACATTTGATTTCAACATTTTGTTCCAATGACAAACATTAAGAGTGGCGTGTTCTACCCCTTAAACTGACTTTCTCATCCTTCAGATATTTTCCCATCTACAGAATGACTGTATCTGACGCTGAGAATGTTTTTTTGCATCTGTGGTCAGCTTCTATTCTTTGTCAGACCCCACTGACCCAGGCACAATGATTTAAAAAAGGAAGCAACATGTCCACTGATTAAATTGCAATGTCAGGTTATGTAACGTGTTATGGAATATGTTCCAGCAAAAGAAATAAGACACACAAATGCCAAACAGCCAATTATTTAGCAGCCTAGAGGGTTTTTATTATCCCACATTCAAACCACAGAACTGAGGCGCGTGCATGTATTTGTCTTCATCCCCCAGGCATCTGACGGATTTTGTTTTTATTAAAATATTAGTAATACTCCTGATTTTAGATTACATTATGACAAAGTATCAGCAGGATTTGTCTTAGTATTATCATTCTTAATCTATATTTTAGAAACTTAAGGTGACAATGTTAAGCTTTAGATTTGGAGTCCCTTCATTAAAAATAATAGGATTCCCAGTGACACAACTGTGCACATAACAGTCTACAAATCGTGCCTTTAATTGACATTATTAGAAGGTTTTTCATAATTTTTTTAAATGATGGTGCCCGAAAGTATTTGCTTCTTCTACAGCAACAGTTTCAAAGGTTGTGGTAATCAGAAATAATGCCAGATATGTGGAAGTTGGCCCTCCACAGGAAAAACAAGTTTCGTACCGATTCCAGTGATGCATTATGTCAATCAATGTGGGTCTATAGAGCCTCTTCTGTTTTGTCTGATGTGGTCTCGTATGTGTGTGGAAGGTCTGGCCATTCCTGTTGATGACGCAGATATCATCTGAGCCTGTACATTGGGCTGGCAGAATGCAGTGATTCAGCATTATGTCAAATGAAAAGCTGCTATGTATAGCCTGCTGATGTGTTGTGACAGCTGAGGTAATGGAAGGTGAGCAAGAGTGAGACTTATGACACATGGTAATTATTGTCAATACTGAAACATCGCAGTGGGCTTTACTTTAAGTCTAACTGAAATAAAATCAATCATAATAGAAAATCCTCCTTTAAGCAATTTTTCAGATATTGATTTAATGAGAATTTGGACGGGCATTGAACTTTGACCTTGCCCTTTAAACCATGAAAATCTAATCTTATTAATTGAGTTATGTGGGTCTAGAGCAGGGATGGGCAACTTGGATGGTGGTGGGGGCCACATAATGTATGTACTGGCCACCAGGGGGCGGCAGATTCACTTGGAACTCACACACATCCCATGTATTGTATGTAATTATTAACAAATATACTAAGTCGGACATCTTCATTGACATTTTACAATCTTTCAGGGAACATCCTCTAATAAGCTCACTAAACAAATATCAGTTCACAGAAATGTTATTTAATTTTTACAAGTGGCATGTTTGTATTGAACAGGTTATTTAACAGTGGAATAAAACTATTTTAAACTATTGGAAAGCACGGAAACTGTGTCTGCATTGAGAATAAACATTAAGATGACATACACATGAAGTCATGAACACTAACCCGGACATTAGTTGTCTAACTTGAACCTAAGACACTTGTAGCCTGTCTCTGCTGTTCCTCAGCGCCGCTCCCCCTCCCTCCCGCTGACATTATGAATGAAAAGCGTAGTAATCATAGATAACACGGCAGAGTCCGTGACAGTTTGTTTTCATCTGATTTCAAATAAACAAAGTCTTGGTTTTAAGAATATTAAACTTGTTTTGCCAAATTCAGATGATAAATACAACTTTTAATAATTACAAGCGGCCAATAATTACAAGAGTAACCTAACGTCACAGCACGCCATAACAACAGGCCGTTTCTTGTGAGGGTTTCCCGGGAAACAAACCTCATATACACACCGTGCCCGCCATTTGCCCATCCCCTGTCTAAAGATCCTCATGTTAGATACAGGCCGCTTTCACACCGGAGTACTTTTTCCCAGTAAATAGTTCCGATAAGTTCTTAAAATGTGCGCTTCACCACGGCAAAAAAAATCCCGGAAACTACCACAACTTACGTTC
>NW_011347330.1:5392-27993 GCF_000735185.1 Notothenia coriiceps
ACATGAACTCATGAACACTACCCAGACATTAGTTGTCTAACTTGAACCTAAGACACTTGTAGCCAGTCTCTGCATTCCCCTTATTCCACAATAAGGGGAATGTCAACACAGACACCTGTCAACCNAACTTGAACCTAAGCCTATCTCTGCATTCCCCTTATTCCACAATAAGGGGAATGTCAACACAGACACCTGTCAACCTGCACTCTGCTGTTCCTCAGCACCGCTCCCCCTCCCTCCCGCTGAAATTATGAATGAAAAGTGTATAGTAATCATAGATAACAGGGCAGGGTCCGTGACAGTTTGTTTTCATCTGATTTCAAATAAACAAAGTCTTGGTTTTTAGAATGTTAAACTCGTTTTGCCAAATTCAGATGATAAATACAACTTTTAAGCTTGTAAAGGCATACAAGCGGTAACTTAATGTCACAGCAGGCATAACAACAGCCGGTGTTTCTTGTGAGGGTTTCCCCTGGAAACAAACACAATACACACAAACGCCTCACAGATTATTTTGCGGTATTTGGCTGCCGAACGAAATCATGTACGCAGCTCGCGACGTAACTAGGAGTCTAGTGGAAGGTATCAGTACTACAAGTAAAAAAATAAAATAAATATATATTCTTTTAATTAATTATCTTGTTTATAAATTAATCTGAGGGCCGCCATTTGCCCATCCCTGGCCTAGAGGCATACAAATTCATGCTTACCTGTATTAGGTTCTCCATTCCACTGGCTGTGTCTGTTAATGAGATCAACTCTTTTTGCATCTGGTCCACCCATTCCTTTACCCTAAGAACACAAAGACAATCAGTTAGCCAACATATTCTCATTGGAAGCTTAATATTAGCATATACATTATATTACATGTATACTCCAATCTCGTTCATTCTGAATACGGCCCATGTGATCACAGGCTTTATTGCTTACTATCACAATATGCTAAAAAAATTTAAAAAAGGCTGTATAGATTCAGGGAAGGAAAGCATGAAATAATAATGTTTAGCCGAGTGGATACATTGCTCTAGTCCACATGAACTGTGCATTAAGGCGAGTGCTATTCATAGTTGTCAGCATGAGAGTTCCACATCCTTCGGGGTGAAACTGAAATTGTATTCTTCTTATGAGAAAGCGGACAGAAAGGGAAAGAGTATGAAACAGAAACACTGATTTATTAAAGTTTAGACTTAGTTCTTCTTTTACGTTAACACACTGAGACTTCTTTCCTCGTGTAAAAAAAACATTTTATTGTGGTTGCATTGCAATAGCTTAAAATAGTACAACCAGTAGTACACTATGACCCCTATGTGAAAGTATCTGTGTGTATAAACATATCTAAATAGTAATTACTCCCATGTCTAACCTGTTATAAAATCAACTTAACGCAGTGTACTGTAACTGTGCCGTAGGGAGTTTAAGGACACTAGTTCCTGAAATGGAACCCCTGAAGTTCGGTTCAGTTCAGGTTATGCATAGGTCTTCATGAGTATACGTGGCGTCTGGGTGAAACCATATCCACCATAGCCCCTCACTGTCAAATCTCTTTACTTGGCAGGTGTTAGGTGAGCCTACCTACAGGCACTGTATACAGTTATTTACAGTGCCTAAAATGGGCCGGTACTCACCAGTACTAACAACTGGCACTTATTTGGTACCGCCACTTCTTAGTAAGTCTAGGTGGTCACCCCTAAATAACACTTTACAACTTTAACAATGTTAAGAGTGTAAATAAACACTTCAGGTTGCAGTTGAAGTTTCATCAGATGCAGCTAAAATGGTAGCCTGTACGAAGCCAGAGCTGCATAGATTATTACGATTTCTTAATGCTGTCGCTGTAACTACGCTGTTAATAGCTACGAAATCTGCCTTCCAACCTAAAGCTCAAAAGCTGTTCAAAAATAATATATCAAAAGCCACTTTCGGTTTAGGCTAGCTGTTTTAGTCTTTGAGCTAAGCTAAGCTAACGGTTTTCAGGCAATAACTTTACATTTATCATATACAGTAGATTTGAGAGTGGTAGCCTATTCATTTTCTGGAAAAGGCAAACCATTACTCTAATCCGATTGTAAATATTGAAGTATTGAAATCAAAGAATTGTTCTCTTATTCTAAAATGCTGAAGAATCTTTTCAGCAAAAGCAATGTCCACTAATAATGATGTAAATGTTTCTCTATTGCTACTACAATGCTTTTGTCAGGCTGCTGCTCATGCTGCTGCAACTGCAAACAGCCGCTGAAACAATTCAATCTCTTAGTGCAACAGGCCCCTTTATGACAACTGATAAAAAATACATGACAATCCATATAGAAAATTACCTTTTCTCCCCCACAGTGTGATTTAACCTCTTCCCCTTCCACACTGCTGAGGGGCCTTTGACATATGAACCCCGTCTATGTTATCTTATTTAAGAAATACAGTGTCATGTGAGCAGGATTAGCTGATGCTGGAAACAGTATATTTAGCCTTCTGAGAGACAGCTGCTGGTGGCCGGGGGCAGATACAGGATGGGTGTTCTGTTAGCACATAGCTCAACTTCTTTCAACTGCCCGTCACAATCACGTTCACATGTACAGTATCTACACATACACACACACATGCTGCAGGTTAAAGGGAAACTGAGAGGATATAATGACCTACAAATGACTTCAAATTCATTGATAGTCATAATGTCTGCTAACTACTTCACATGGAACCAACTCCAGGGTCGAGATAAGGTCCACTGACCATAGCAAGAAGCCGGTGTGTGTTAGAGTTGTTCTGCATGTAACTTTTTCAAAAAAGCCCCATTGGCTTCAAGCAAGAAGGGTGAGCCATTAGAACAGGTGTCTAATGGTGAGTGTGTGTGGGTTTCCAGTTATGCTCCATTAAAGAAGAGATGCTCCATGCCACCTCCATTAATAATTCATTATTAAATGTCATAGTTACATAAACATGTACTCTCGTCACATCTACTCTTTGAGGAATGTAGTGTTGCAGAACACACATCCCATGTTGCTAATCCAAGTGTTTTTAGATAGAGACAGCTTTTTATAATGATCATATAAACGTGTGCCTCGGAAATAATTGTTGACATTAATCGTGACCAAACCGTTTGAGACCCGGCCACTAGCTCGCTATCACCAGAAGCTAACAACAACGATCTCCGGTACCGGTGCGCTCTCTCTCTCTCGCTCGCGCACGCACACAAAATGGCTCGTTCTACACACACACAGAGCCGAGCTTGAATGAAACACCGAGACCCAGACATACTTGTACTGTACTGTAGCATATTATTTTCGAATCAATACTTTTTCAAATTATGATTTTTATTTTATTTTATTTTTTCAAAACCATCTTTCCTCCTGGTCTCTCGTGCCCCCCCTGTCATGCCTCTGCACCCCCCACTTTGAGAAACACTGCTTTACTGTCCTGTAGCTTAGAGATTTTTACATGAGGTCAGCTTGTAAAGTAATACAACTCCCTGCTAATGGCTGATTCTACTCATTTAGTGCTATAATTTGGAAATCCCTCTGATCTTGGCTTTATAAAATCTCTTGGGTAAAAGCAGAAAGGATAAGCAGTGTTCTGATTAGCCACTTCCACAAATAACCCCCTTCCTCCAGTCCAAGGCAAAAATTCCCTGCATAACATCAGGATGTGTGGCTTTCTCATAAGTGAAGACATATTTTACTGAATGGCAAAGGAAGTGGTCTGTAAATGAGGAAAAGTTGAGAAAAAGTACAAAAGCATTTCATGAGAGGATGGAAACTTGGAGCAGGACGTGGAAAAAGGAGATAGCATCATTAACCCCTCCCATCATGCTCAGCTCCTATTCTGCCCCCTCTATCGCTCTCTCACTCCCTGTCCTTTGGGGAAATTGGAGAGGGGGGGCAATGTGGAAAGGAAGGAAGCCTCCAAAATGGCTGGTGAACTAAAGTCACTGGGATAAACAGTGGTTGTAGACTGGGAATGAGAGGAGCCATGTGACACTCAGCCAAGTGTGAGACATGCTGGCATTACAGGCCTCATGCTCTCACACTTTTCTCATTTAATTATCGAGAGCGACGTATAAAAATGTAAAGTATTTATTTATTTAACATTTCTGGTTTAGGCTAGCTGTTGCAGTCTTTGAGCTAAGCTAAGCTAACAGATTCCAGGCAATACATTTAGATTTATAATTTTAAGGTTTTAAAGGTGGGGTAGGTAATTTTGGAGAAACCAGCTGGAGCGCGCTAGAAAATACACAGCTGGAACAAATCTGCCACTTCCTTACAGAGCCCCTCCTCCAACACACACGAACGCGCACATGACCAATGAGGGCACGAGATAAGTTTGTGCACAGATGGAAGGCTGACAGGCAGGTAGGCCGTCCAGTTATTTTAGCCGGGCTGGCAAAAATGATTGGTCGTGCTTTTTACAGCGCTACGGCTTCCACAGATGACTTTTTGTATGGATTTTTTGTCAAAGCACTTAAGATATTCATCGCTATCGGGATGTTAAGAGCATTCCATGGAATATAACAAAAAGTGTATCTCGAGCCGGTTTCTCAAACTTACCTACCCCACCTTTAAGGTTTATTCCTGTTGTTCTAAAATATTGAAGAATTGTTACAGCAAAAGCAATTTTTACTAATAATAATGTAAATGTTTCCATATCAACATATTCATACACTTTTTGTAACCACATTCCTTTTTTCTTTTACATTTAATTGTTTTTATTGCTGTTTTTATGTGTTCTAAAAGTGTGTAACGAAACTAATAAAATCAATCTGGCTTACAACATTGTGCATTTTACTATTATTTAGGTAGAGGCTTCAAATTATCCCAGGGGGTTTTCTGTCTTCTGAATATGTAAAAAGGTCCAGTGTACTCTACTTGTAAATCTAATGTATCGCAACAACCCTGATGATGAGGCAATTGAAACCAATAGGGTCTTGCATGAGGAAAGATCGCACAATCACCGTGTTGTTCTCTGGACATTTCTGCTGTGCTTCTCTGATGATGGATTTTAATGGGCAAAACATCAACTTCACACAATTCAGCCTCCACATCTTAGATAATAATACTTGGCCTGCGAAAACAGATGTATCATTTATTCTGTGACTGGAATGAGTAACCAGTTTACCCATTGTAACAGCATTTACCAGCTAGGGGTTATGATGCTGTATCTCAGGCTCTGATGTTTAATTGACTGCATTCAATATGTATTTTAATATATCCCCTGTATGCCCCTCAAAATGATGGGAATGCACAACTTAAATGATAGTCTTAGCAGTGTTTATGACAGCCTGTCCTTTAGAAACTGTATTAAAATAATTGTCAAATAAAAAGTAATAAAATCATTTCTCATACTCCTTTTTTGTACCTATAGTGTCCGGCTATATGACAACAAATATGTATTTGTATTTGTTTCATCAACCTAAATAGTAAGTTTTGTTCGATAATACAAAATAAAAAAGTCTCAAAGATTAAGACATGTTATAACTTTAAAACTAACATTTTGATAAGTCAATTAAATAAAATAGTAATTTCAGTGATTCTACTGTTTGCAGAGAGTCTGATGGCAGCAGTGAGGCTTGTTTTGACCATTTGGTGACATTAAGTGCTTCTCTCCCAATGGGTTCCAGCTGGCAGTGGCTCACACAGTGGAAAAAAAGGAAATAAACGTGCTTTTAGATGAGGTAGGTCATTGAGAAATAGTGGACTATCAAATACATGTACGACTACAATTTCTTTAGAATAAGGCAAGGCCAATAGGAATAGGAATAGGCTTTAAAGTACAGTAGAGTAAAATAGAGAGATGCCTAATTCAGTACGCACATTACTATATCACTATCATGTGTTACCACGCCCACATTTTCCTGTGCCCAGTTGAAAATAAGCCCTTGTTCTAAACATGCACTCACACTTTGGAACTGGACTGGCTTAATACCTGTGAGAGTTGAAATGCTGTGATACCCGTCTACCTCAGCTTGTTGTTTGCGAGAGTGAAATGTAACTCGGGGTGAATGCAGTACGAATCATCGCGGATTCACTGACTTTAGAGGGATGGAGACACACTTGGTTGGAGTTTAGACAAACGGATCGTCTGAAAAGAGGGCTCGAAATGCTGAAAACACATCATTCAAATTTCACAGCGTTTTTTGCTTGTCCACAGTTATAAGCAACAATGTGCCAGTGGGTCGAATGGTGTGAAATTAGATGAGGTGCTGTGAGCTGTGTCAATACTCAGATCTAAAAGACAAAATACAGGATACTGTCAGAAGGTATGCAATATTTTCTAACTGCTTAATTTGCTCATTCCTTTACTCCACTCCATGTGTCTTCATTTAATTTGTGCTTGACCCATGAGTGGCTGATGGGTAGTCAAAGAAGCCCCTCCCCCCCTCCTTTGGTCTCCATCCCTCTAATGACTGGAAGAGATGCTGCCTCCTTTAGGGCAGCTGTCACAAGTGTACATGTACATGTCTGTGTCAACGTCTGTATGTAACCAGAGCAGTGGGTCTTTTAGCGGGCGGGGGGGGAGCAAGGTTCTCAGGGTCAAAGGTCACCAGGACAGGTGCAGCTCTTAATGTAATGAGGTGGGTTGAACCATTTGAGCTAGTGTGTTATACAACCCACCATCAAGAGTGATTGAACAGTGCAGGACAAAGCAAAGGATAACAATACAGAGTATGAACAATTAGCAGAGGCTACGACTACACTAACAGCAGATATAAAAATGTAACCATTAAAATGCCAGATATTTGGTGCAGAGTCAAATAAAGCTAAAAGGAGAGTGATTGTTGGACTTGAATTCATCAAGTGGCCAGCACTGAATGAACTAAACTTTAATTAAATGTATTATGTCAATTGTTTGTTTGTAGCCTTTATTTAACCAGGTGAAAGCCCCTTGAGATCAAAAGATCTCTTTTTCAAGGCTGACCTATTACGTTTTTATTTAAACTTTATATTATTGCTTTCAACTAACCTAATACAACTTTGTGAAATGTGTTGACATAATACATTTAATTAAGGTCAACGTTTCAGTTTTTTTCAATGAGATTCATGATTCCAGGTCAATGTTATGTTTGTGCTGAATGTAGTTCAGTCAGACCACTCACGTGTTTATTTATATGTTTATTAGAAGCAGCATATAGTTTGAGTTTGGCGTCTAGGCTCGGGCCTCATCACTCCACAGATTTACAAAGAACATTGAGTGATGATTAGATAACTATCCCCCGAGCCTAGAGGTGGAAGCTGGGGTGGAGCTGGGGTGGATGCTGGGATGGAATCTGGGGTTGTGGTGGGGCAGGCGAGCAGCAGCAACATGAAACACAGCAGCAGCATCAATGTGAACGCAACAGCAGGGCACGCAGGCAGCAGTAGCAATAGTGAGGCAGAGGCAGGCAAATCTGGCAGCTTAAATAGAGCGACATGTTTAGGAGAATGTGATTGGTTGGTTGTAAGAGGGACGAGGTGCGTCACGTGTTAATGTATCATTGGTGCTCGAGTTGAAATCCCATTTTAAATTGAAAACAGGAAAATATGTCAGTGATGTGTAATTTGATTTCCGTTTAATTGTGTATTGAGTGGTTGGTGTAAAACTGGTTTCTAAATCTCCAAGCAAATCATTGACTGCTATTAGTTCAATAAAACTTGAGAGTTTAACCACCTTATAGAGGTGACAAAAAAAGAGAAAGACTTAAAAAGCAACCAAAGGAACACACTGACCCTCCATTAGAAGAAAAACTAATTGTCTCTCTCTAAAGGCAGTCGGTCCAATATGTGGGCTGAACTCAGGGAAGTGGACACAATCCAAGAAACCATCCGTTTCTACATTTTAAAACCACAGCCTTTAACTGTTTATTACTCATTCGGCAGGACTCAAAGTGACTCGGGAAGTGGGTATGCTTCAACACTCAAAAACGTTAAATATCAAAGTCTGTCGGGTCCCATTTAGGAAACCATTTAGAATGTTACAAGGAAGAGTAGTTCAAACTGACATTACATTCTGGACTGAAATGTTTAGTTATTCAAGGATAATTTACCAAATGGGTCTCAATATCTTTGTTTTTGCCATCCTTCTTCTTGCTATTCATACACAATGCAGTGGAGTAAGAATGACAATCAATCAATCAATCAATCAATATTTATTTATATAGCCCAATATCACAAATGTTACATTTGTCTCAGTGGTCTTCACAGTTTGCACAGAATATCAGTATGACAATACGACACCCTCTGTCCTTAGACCCTCACATCGTACAAGGAAAAACTTCCAGAGAAAACCCCACAGTTTAAAGGGGAACATGCAGAAACCTCAGGGAGAGCAACAGAGGAGGAATCCCTCTCCCAGGACGGACAGACGCGCAATAGATGCCATGTGTAGAAGATAATACATTTACAACATAGGTAGTCCAAATGTTTGGAAATGCATGTGTCTATAATAAGAACATTAATCCACGAGGATGTCAGCAATCTTGTGGGAGCCATCAGGGAAGTAGTATGGTGAGGACCGCAAAGACAGGTTCAGCCACGACTCGAAGTCCAGGACTCAGATCCAGTGCTCAGGATAGAGGATCCAGGACACACGACCACAGCAACAGGATTAGACAGGAGTATCTTCTATCTATCTTCAAATATTACCCTATTCAAATATTTGAAGCGAAAATAAAGGCAGCTGGGATGCTAAGATTGGATTTTCAATCCCGATCTGCTGAGGAAGGTCATGTTATGCGATCAAAAGCTTCAGAACAGACTTTGTTGTGATTTTTTGTCGACAACTCAGACTGCATGCACATTTTACAGACTGGCTTCCTAAACTGGCTAAACTGTAGGCTTGTTCACGTTGTGATTATGTCATCATGTTTGTAGAATTATTACAGACAGATAACGGCCAGAAATGAAATAAAGTTGGGATAAACCGAAAACAATTTTATATATACAGTAAGCTGACATTAAACTGTCCTTGCCCCCTGTTTTTCTACCTTTACCTCTTTGTAAAGTTCTGATAAAAAGCTCATAGTCAGGTTGTTACAGGAGATTTGCAGACGTTTGTAATGGGGAGAATAATTTACCTTTAAGCTTTTTCTGCCTAAAAGTCCTGTCTTTACTTTCATACCAAACGTATGTCTATGTTCTTTCTGGAAAGATAAGGGAGGGAACTTCAGATAAATACCCTGAAGACTGTGTTCTTGTGCTTTGGGCGGTCAAAGAATTGGAACAGCTAGTCATAAAAACACTTTTGCTGGTTAACTCCTCTCATGTGACAGAGCCCTCTCATGTGAACTGAAACTCGTGGTATAAATGGTGTCATGCAGCTGGCATGCCATATACTCGATAATTAGGGGAATAGACACATCAGTTTATTAACCACCACAACCTCATTTTGTCATTCAGCAGCAGAGGTGTTCAGGTGTTATTTCTATCGCTTCATAACAAGTTTTATTTTTCTCCTTCCTTCCTTTTATACAGGGTGATAAACCTGACTCTGTGTAAACACCTAGAACCGAGTGAAAGTCCAGAAAATAAATCCAGCAACATTGGATGCTAAAACCCCTCCGACTGAACCCCAGTAAAGTCTGCCTCCCTACGGCTCCATAGCCACAAGAATCCCGGGCTCAACATCCAATCTCTGACTGTCCACTCCAGCGCCCTCTCATCTTGTAAACATCCTCGTGTTTTTATACTCAGAACCCAGTCTGAGGATCCACATTTGATCTCTTAATACCACCGAACCGCCAAAGAGTAGAAACACTATTTTCTTTTCCTCCCCATGTTGTAAAGTCATGGTTTCCAGCCACGGGTGATCGCTGAAAACCTTAAATCCTCCTCTGATAGTAGTAATTTGGGGTTCTAATCAGTGCTTAGAAAGAGACAAGCCTGACACCATGGGGTGTGGAGGGGATGTTTGAGGATGGCAGCGTGGATGTAATTGAGCCATTGGAGGGATGGCTAATAAGAGCCCTGACAATGAAGCGGATTCTAAGAAGCAGCGGGCCTGACAGAGCTTTGTTGAAGACAAACAGTCATTTTCTGCCCCTTTTTGTTTCTGTTTCTCCATCCTCCTTCAGGCTTCTTTCATCCTTCTCAAGTAAATACAATGTTGTGTTTATTTCCCTTGTTTTAATTGCCTTTTCTGCTGGTTATTTCCTCTTCTGTGTATGCTCTTTCCTTCCACCTCTCTGACTCCTTTGTTGTTGTCTATCATATAATGTATTTTTATACCTTCCATTTTCATCTTACAAGCTCCACATCATTAACAGCCTTATTTGCTTCCTAATGCTTCCCATTTCTTTTCTAAATGAAACCCATAATGTTAGAAATGTCTTTGCTCTGTCCTCCTCCCTTCTCCCGCCTCTCACATGTACCGCATGGAGCACAAAGGAGACAAGTGATGATATCTTATCCTTCACCGAGGTCAATAACACCATAATTCCACCTGTGTCCTGGACCCCTTTCCGTCAGCTCTTCTGCAATTTTCCTCTTAGAAAGTCAGTCGGAGCCTTTTTACAGAGGCCCCCCTGCGTGGATCTGAAGAGCCGTGTTGAAGTGAAGCCATGACAACGGTTTTATCAGCAATCTATCAGGCACTTATGTTAGGGTGTATTAGACCTGTGCGAGAGCTGGATATGTATTGCATGATCATTACAAACTGCTGGTGGCAATCATATATTGATAAAGCTGGTGTAGGTTACAGGAACTTGATTCTAATGGCATTGATTTATCAGGAGAATTAATGGCCAAAGATAAACAGCTTCTATAGACTTGGTTAGTTCATTTTGAAGCTATGGCAGCATTTATCACATAAAAGACAACAAGCCAGTCCTGATGACCAAACTAAACAACCCAAATAGTTAAAATAGATGGAGATCTTCCACATATATTGGGCCCATAGAGCAAGAGCAATAGCATTTCCCTTAACACTGCCTTCCAACCGTTTACATGAATGGAGAGAGGAAAATCTTTTTAGACTTGGCAAATTCAAACTTTTAGGACCTAATGATTCAAATAAGGGATATTTTATTTTATGTTAACAGGGACAGTGCACATTAATCAACATTTCTGTAAATGTGCCAGTTAGCCAAGAGGCTATTTTTCATCCGTAGTGCCTGGACAGAGTTTGTAAGTCACCCTACATTACACCATATTCAAGTGTTCTTAGTTGGATCTACTGCACACAAAAAAAAGGACAAACTTACGAGGACCTTTCCTTACCAAATGAAGTTTGGAAAGTAAGAATTAACCTTTTTATGTGACTGAACCAAAAGCTGTAAATAGTTTTTGATTAGGCTTGGTTGTAAATTGTGTCATTTTGCTTCCTTTTTGTTAATATCTTTTCATATTTTGTTGAAAATAAAAAGTTATTAATTTACTCATTCTTACACAATAATTTCCATTCCAAGAAATTAGGAAGCTGAGATCCTTCAATGTGTGAAGCAAGATGCTGGAGATCTTCTACAGTGCACTCTTCTTTGCTGCGGTCTGCTGGGGGGGCAGAATCAGAGCCGGTGACACCAGCAGAATCAATAAACTGATCAGGAAAGCTGGGTCTGTCATCGGCATCAAGCTGGACCCCTTTGAAGCTGTGGTGGAGAGGAGGACACTGAACAGGCTGTTGTCCATCATGGATAACCCCACCCATCCTCTCCACCTGCAGCTGGACAGTCAGCGGAGCTCCTTTTCCAACAGACTGCTGCAGCTCCGCTGTCACAAGGACCGATACAGGAAAACCATTCATACCCACTGCAATAACTCTGTACAATAAATCACATCTGGCTAACAGAGAACTCTCTGCTCCATAGTTTTTCTATTTTCTCTTCACTGTACATTTTACATTTATATATTCAGTCTAATATTTAATATTCCATCTTTCACATACTTATGTAAATATAATACCTTGCTTATAACTTGTTATTGTTCATTTGTAAATTCAACATTTTCTACTTTCTTGTTTATTTCTTGTCTTTTAAATTTGTATTGTACAATGCCATGTCTTTTTATGCTGCTGCAACACAAACATTTCCCAAATTGGGATCAATAAAGTTCTATCTTATCCCTTATCTTAAATGTCGGTAATCAAACCAAATCAGACTATGCCAATTGGTCAGGAGTCTGTCCACTGTCTGTCCAACATGAAACTGGCACAAAGGCCCGGGGTCAGTCTCTCTTCCTACCCTTGCCCATGTTTGACCTCACAATGTGGACCCCAGACTCGCCGTCCTCCTAGCACCAAGTCTGCCTCGTGCCCCCCCCCCTCCGTGTCCAAAGGCATATACGTCCTGACAGAACTAACAGCTCCCATTGTATCACCCGTCCCAGCAGGTGTCTGGACACATTAAATTGGAGGGAGCAGAGTTGTTTTGACACCTGCAAGTGTTTGTACTCGCTGCAGAGCAATCACACCTGCTGTTGACATTCAATCACAACACTAAAGAATGACAGCAGCAACTAATTAATATTATACTCCCTGTGAGCGCTCAGGAATATGGGTCAAGTAGACTCTAAAGGAAGATGTTGGAAAATATTGATGGAAATGTCTGGGATAAAGAGATATTGACTGATTTCTGCAATATAATGGATCAAAACGACAGAAAGTCTGTAACAGAAAGCTTAAAAAATACAGTGTCCTATAATTTGAACATATATTATATTTGTAATCCCTTAGTCTTTAAAAAAAATAATACAATTACTTTTAAAAGAGTTGATTTGATGCCCCCTCACGCTCAGTATAACCCATCTAGCTGTCTTTTTTTCTCTGCTTCGTGTCATTTTGAACTACGCTCAAATGACTAACCCTCCACATCTCCGTCACCTTCACACTTCCTGAGCAAACTCTCTACCCATCCATCCGTACATCAACTCTGTCCTCTTGCCTCACGACACGCACAAAAATATCGGGCCATGTACATAAATAGAGAGATAAAGGAGTCCCCCCTTGGCTAAAATGTAAAATTAACTTAAATTGAGACGCATACACAGAAGAGGACTGTTAGCGCTGTGCTAGTCTCCCTCATGGCCACATTGTCCGGTGCAGTGTAGTGTTGTCTGGCATTAACAGCTCTTACAGTGTATGTAGCAAAACGACTCCATTAAGGGGCTCGAGAGGAGCCATCATGGGTCCACTTTTCTCTGCCTCTCTCAAAATATTACACATCAGAAGTGCTGGGTGTCTCACTAGAGATATTTTAAGCACTTAACCGTTAACGCCACAATTAGGCTAGATTGGCATATTATTAAGTCCGTTAGCACATTTCCAGATCTCTAAAGATAACCTGTTAAAACTCTACACAGCTTTCTATAAAGTGATATTTAAAAATATACATATAAATATAAAACTTTGTGCAATATACACGCATGTGCAATATACCCTCACACAATTCACGCTTTATATTTCTTTCAATCTATTAACAATCTTTCTTTCAATCTATTAACAATCTGTAAACAGTAACAGCTACCTCTTCATTTCTATACTGTCACTTTTTTTATCCATGTGTAGTTATTTGCCATTTCTTTTGTACTTATAGTATTTTTTATTATTAATAATGTGTGCATACCTGGTTAGTTTTTAATTTTTTTAAATATGTAAGTATCTTCCTTTTACTTAATCTGCACTTGTGTTCTGCCGTTGCTGGACAAATGAAGGAATTCTGATTATTTACGTTCCCTTCTTAAAATGTTGTGTTGAGTTTGGACAGGGCTTAGGTGTGCAACCAGTTTGTAACCAAAATACTGTAGAGCAAATAAAGAAGTGAATTGGTTGCAGCAGTGCCCATAACCCCCGTCCACCAATTTTCAGAATTTAAAAAGTAAATAGAAAAGTAGAAGGTCCCAAGGAAACACTTCCCTGTGCCGCGTTCAGAGAAGCCCACAAAATACAAAAGCATATTTCCCAAAATGTCAAACCACTCTTCCACATCATGTCTTTCTTTAGATGGATATAGATTGGTGATATAGAACGCTTGAGTGGTCGTGTGAAGCTGTTTATTTTTGACAGGGATGTTTTTATTTAAATGTCATATTGGTTTTCTTCGGTATGCCTTATTTTTAGCCTTTGGGTGCATTTGTGTTCAACAGGTTATAAAAAGGACTTTATGAGCTCCAACTGTTGCACTATTTTCTCAACCTTCAAACAAATATGTGATTGTGAACTTCAAAAAGACAAGAGGACACAAAAATCTGATGAAGACAGACCAGATGAGCCAGAGGATTCTCTCCTTTATGTACTACAAGTGTTCTTTTTTGTTTCACTTTGTTTTAATTTGTCTTTTTAGTTTACTGACTATTCATCATTTTGTATGCTCTCTTAATGTCATTTGATACATAAAAAGACTTATATATATATAAATTAACTACACTCCCCATGCTTTATAATACGGCATACAGATGTGCTTCCTGTACAGGATAGGGCTCCCGACCAAACAGCTGTTAACTATTCCCCAAGTTGCCAGGGCAACGCTGCAATGGAAAATTCTTGGGAATTTCCATGTCGGAAAGGATTGTGGGAAGTAATACAGCAGCAAGGTTGTTTCATTACTCCGCAAAAACATTAGGGGACGTTTCTTTGTCTTTAAATGAATTCATGAGAAACTTCAACTAAAGCAACACTCGGAGGCCACATATAAACAAGGGGTCCAGAAAACATCAGACGGTGAATGGGGTAGGATTTATGTGGAGCCCCCTGCCACCGTACACCCCCGGCCCTGTATATATACCAACGTCTGAGTCGGGAAGACAGAGGCCTGCCTAAATATAGCCACGGTTGAGATGGGGTCAAAAGGGAGTGAGTGGGAGAGGAAAAGGGAAAAAGATTAAGGATAAGCAGGAAAGGAAGGAAAAGGCAAAAGAAAAGCAGAGGGAGGGTGAGAGAAAATGAAGTGGCGAGCAAACATGGGCACAGACCTGGCCCCCTTGCGTGTGTGCGTGTGTGCGTGCGTGCGTGCGTGCGTGTAACAGATATAGCCCGCCAGCTGCTAGACTCAAGGCAGGGGAATGACTCCTGAAATATACCTGCAAGCACCAACTCTCTGGCGGCTGAGAGGTGCAAATCCCAGCCAAGGAAACCCAATCGTAGCCTGACCCGTTCAATCCATCCGTCATGACGTTTAATATAAAACTCACCGTATTATCAGTGTCATAATCCAAGTTAGATCTCACCGTGGAATCAAAGTGGAAGGAAAATCTAATTTCTCAACTGTCATTCTTTGTTTATATTAGAAGAGACATCAAGACAAGGCGTGTTGCTTTTTTCCATTGACGAAAATGAAATTTGCCAAAATATAATAAAAGACCAATGTGTTGGACACTGGGACTGTAGCCAGGTTTATTTTCCAGGCATATTTTGTAGTTCAATTACCACATTGTCTTTGCTGCAAGCCATGTTTTAAATCACAACTCCAGTGTTTGTCTGATCCCAGCCTGGCAGTGAGTTCAAGTCATGATTATGTTCTTTATCTCTACATAACTGCATCATTTTTATCGTTTGCTATATTTCACACTAACTGTCTGAGCTGTTCAGGAGCGGTGCATCCAAAGCATCTGGGGTCCAGAGGAAGTCTGGCCATGAAATAAGATAAATACGGGTGGCCTCAAGTGGGAACCGAGCCATATTCATTACAGGCTGCTCTCTGTGCTACTGGGATGCGTCAAGACTGAGACAAAGACATCACGCAATAAAGTAAACCACCATGAATGATATAACACCGTATTCATTAAATTCTCAAAGAAAACCTTGAGATAAGACAGTAGCTCGACCTTCATTCTCACTTTGTACCATCAACCACAATATTGATCCATTCTTGGACGTATGCAACAACTTAGTAGGAAACCCTCAAGGCATTGATGAGAATTGGACAAACATGGTCCTTTAAGGCCCTGACACACCAAACTGACACCCAAGAACACGTCCCGACGGACCCGACTGTTGTGTCGCCTCACGTCTCCTGCGTCTTGGCCAAAAAGTCGCACTGGAAAACACAGCAAAGACTTTAGCCGACAGCAAAGTAGCACGTACGCACTGCGCATGCGGTAATAACTCTCCTTACCAGCAGGCGGCGGTAGTGTGTATTCGTCATTCAAAAGAGGCAACTGGAAGACAGGCCGTTTCTCAATGTCGAGTAAACCCGGGCTGAAGTTGAATAGTCTCTTTAGCTTAGGAACCTTCCTAACGGAGTGAAATGATCCGGAAGTCCCTCAGTGGCAGCCATGATAATTGCTGTTCGAATTCTCTAGATGATAGGAAAGGAGGTTTCAAACTTCCTTTATAACCTCCTTTCGCTTATAGGAACCACTGGACCTCCCTCACCGAGAGGAGAGGAGAAAATGCTGCCCCACAATGCATTGTAGCGGCAGCATTTGCTGTCTCACAACAGTCGGCCATTCACGGAAACAACCGATTATGACCGAGAAATTATATCATGAAAGTTACGGTGCTTATTAAGCATTTTAAAACGTATGTGGTAAGTTGCTTTGTTTTGAACGTTCATCAGTATCATATTCAAAAAGAGAAATATGAACGTTAGTTTTTACTGAAATGATCAAATAAAGTCAACATTTCATTTCATACTGTGTGGGGTTTGTTCAACTTTTAAAAAGATGTTTGAATGGTGATATACACAGTGATAGATGTTAAGAGACTAACGTTTATAATAAATACATTTGTATTGATTTAAAGATCTTTTCATAGTTCATACAATCATACGTATTGGGATCATTTGTATTAATGTGGACCGGAGGGAGAGGGTGAGCATAAGTTCCATGTTGTACTCCGTTCCATAGTTTCCCCACAGCAGCAGACGCACATTCATGATGTCCGCTGGCGCATCATAAACACATCGGATAATGAAAGTGCAGTCAGATTCTCTAAAGTACCGCAGTCTCTTCTCCTAAGTTCTTTTGAATTCTCCTATCCACTATCCCTTAACCCCGTGACGTTTCACTCAGAGGTCAAGGAATAGGAGATAGGGTTAGACGTTAGGAGCTGATTTTTGGATTATCCGACCGCAACCCCGCTGCAGAGCCACTATTTCAAGTATACTACGTCATTGAGTGGCGCCGAAGGACTGTTTAAATGCATGTTAAATGCCCAGCATTCGGCACCACTCGATGGCATAGTATACTTGAAATAGTGGCTCTGCAGCAGGTATACTCGACATTGAGAAACGGCCACAGACTGCGTGATACATTAAAGCAAAGAAGAAGAAGACTGCGTGATACAAACTTCAGCTCTCTGAAGCAGAAAGAAACTATTTAAGCACTGTGGCTGGCAACCTTAAAGTACTGCTGCTACCACATTCAATGCATCAGTAATTATAATCCAAGATTATATTAATATACAACATCATAACACTGACAGACAAATGATGTATCATCATGTACACCTGTATCTTCTGACTTTTATTGTAGTAGGCTATAGCTAATTTTATCCTCATTCGAATGTTGTATTATCTAGTGGCTGTAGTATGAAGGTACAAAATAAAGTTAGAAAACTTTATTTTGTACCTTCATACTACAGCCACTAGATAATACAACATTCGAATGAGGATAAAATTAGCTATAGCCTACTACAATAAAAGTCAGAAGATACNCACCACCAGTTCACATTATTGCATGCGTCTACTGCACTAATGTCGTGGGAGCCATCGTAAATGTGTTGATAAACGTCAGTATCGTCTACCGTCTCTTGTGCGGACAATAGGATTTGCTGCATCCGCTATATTGGGCCTGTGGAGTAGTTCGGCTTTGATGTATTTATATTTCTATATATTATGCTTGTTGAACGACATTTCCGTGTCGTAGGCAAATACCGCGTATCTATATATCTAATATAATATATCCGTACTCTTCAATATGCATGTGTTTTTGTTAATAATACTTAAGTTTATGAGGTTTAGTAGGTGGGGAGTTATTTTAACCGTGTATCTAGTATATATATATATAGATTTTGTTAGCCCTTCACCGGTGTATATGAGATGATAGGGTTCTGCTAAAGTACTAAGCTTTTTAATGATGTTCATCCTCATCGTGTACACCTATAATAGGTCCGACTTGTTTGCACGTATACGTTCTCGTCGCAAGCAAACGACCGTGACTGGAATAAGAACTCGATGAAAGTGTTTTGTCTGTGTTGCGCTACGCCTTGTGTACGTTAGACTCATCTCCGCGCGTCCTGCAGTACGCTCGCCGGGTCTGTAGTAGATATGCTCGGTCGGGCTTAACCCGAACCACACAGTCGCCGAAAGCCGCCGTGACGATATAACGTGAATTCCTCATCGCCCCCAAAAAACGCTGTCCTACGACTCACAATAAATTTAAAAAATAAAGTGAATTACATACGCTAACACTTCCGCCTAACCATCCGTAATCATGGTTGCGTTACACACTAACCAAGACTAGGTCGAGGCTTCGTCTTTCCCCGCCATTAGCATGCGTAATACCACGACCTACGGGTTGGGCGCGCATTTTGAGGTGTGTCTTCCTTCTCCTTCTCTTCGTGACTCTGTGTCTGTTTCTCTGACGATGTCGCGGATCGTTTTTTTTGTTCCAATGTAGTGACAATCTTATTGTCTTGTTGTATTGTATGTTTTTTTCTGATGTGTACGTATCGTCTCTGTCTAATCTATATTTCGTATGTGTAATAGTGTGTAAGGTCAAATTGTAATTTTATAGAAGGAAAGAACTCTACCAAAAAAGACACGACAGTTTGTACCAACCACGTATCGTGATCCGTAGGTAGTTTCTTCCAGCCCTATAAAGCCACCCCGGAGCATTGTGTGTGGGCAGGTACCACGTCTCTTTGCATTGTGTTTGTCGTACACCTCTTTTTTCTGGTCGGTTGCGTTGTCAACAGACTTAATCTGCGCGTCCAACGTGGTTTTGCGTCGGAATAACGGGCAGACGGTGTACTGGCGGGAATTAGGTTCTTGCCTGACGTGCGTCGATAAGTCGTTTAGTACGATAATGTAGCGTACGTGAGTGGTTGAAGGCACAAGGATACGCTCGCAAATCTGAGACCGTTTACAAGTGTGGTGTCGACCTTCCTGCGAAACGTCTTCAAGATGACGGCTGAACTGCAGTCGGTAAACATCGGGTATAAACTCCGAAAAGTATCCATGCTTTCGCTAGGGATTTACATACATCGTCGTCTCTCTTGCACCAGGAGTCTCTCGCCAGGCCTCCTCGTGTCCATCCGGTCCGAGGAGTGTGGGGGTCCGGTGAGCGCGCGGTGACGGGGCGGCGCGAGCACTCCGCAGAGAGGGGGGGGCCTAGCGTCGGGACGCGCGGAGAGGGAGAGGAGCGGGGGACGAGGAACCCTCGCCCCCCAAGTACATATGGTGACTTTTCTACGCGAGCGAGATGGCTATACGAGGACTACCCCGTCGGATTTGTTACCGACTCGGTGTGCGTGGAGACGCGCGAGGAGGGGGTGAGAAGTTGTGCTGCACCGAGAAGACGCCCGCGGTGTGCGGGGGCGGAGAGGACATGAGAGGCGCGAGAGAGAGAAGAATAGCGCGCGTGAAGAGCGAGTGAGCAACCCCATGTTCTCGGGTGTGTTGTGCGTCGGACGCGCGTTGGGGGTAGTGGAAGACGAGCGTGAGCGAGAGAGAAGTGGGCGGGCGGGAGTGGCGCCGGGAGGAGGTGGGTGGTGGCGCGCGCGCGCGACGCAAACATCTGCACAAGGACATAAATTCGTCTCGTCCTTACGATGGTCTCTCTGTTTATACGTTCTTCCAAAATAGACGAAAAGGAGTTACGATAGACGACTTTTTTACCGTTCGATATAATTTTTTTCGTTTCATCCGGTCGCATAAGTTTACCGAGGGGCTTTAGTCAAAGTAAGTTATGCGTGCGATCAGAAAATTTTCTGTTATCGAGCACTTTATCTTTTCGTTACCGAAATTTGCGGGAGTAACATATGGGTCGACAGAGTGCGACTTGAACACTATATACGCGGCCGTTGCCAACGCGCACACAAACCGGAGGGGGAGATACGGACGTTCCACAAACTAAGAAGTGCGTGAGCATCGGTCCATCTCGCAAGCGTCGACCACTCCGCGTGGACGACGCGCTCGTATCGGCCCTTCGTCGTCCAGTCTTTCCCCGGCTGAAAGGACGTATTATTGGCTTCCCCTCATTTTTTACCCACGCCACGCTACTGCCTGTCGGCAAAATAAATCACTCTGATTGGCTGTTCAGCTTAGCGACTCAGTGCATGAGAAGCGAAACGGAAGTGAGGAAGGCACACACAGACGGCTTTTATTTTTCATTTTCATCTCACCTGGACGCAAGAATTTATTTTACATCATGGCGATCTGGAATGAAGAAACCGAAGACCAACTCAGTTGCCACGTAATTTGCTGCCACACTTCCTGCATGAGGTGGACAATAGCTTCTTCCAGTATTTAACGGACATGACCCTGGACGATGTGGCTATTTTTATTTTTATTGTAGGCCTATTACTTACTATTTTTATCTTATTGTATTTTAGTCGATTGTTTACATTAAACAGTTCTACATTTGATAATAAACCACTTTTTACCGCTACTGCAAAATACAAAACTTTATTTAGTCCCTTCATACCACAGCCATTAGATATCACAACATTAGAATGAGATTACAATTAGCTATACTACAATAAAAGTCAGAGGATACAGATGTACATGATGATACATAATTTGCCTGTCAGTGTTATGATGTTGTCTATTAATATAATCTTGTATTATAATTACTGATAGGCAGCAAGTACTTTAAGAGTTGCCAGCAGCCACAATGCTTAAATGTTTTCTTTCTGCTCAGGGGAGAGCTGAAGTTTGTATATTATTCACGCAAGTCTGTCTTTGTGATGGTTGCCTCTTTTTTGAATGTAGCGATATACACCACTACCGCCGCCTGCTGGTAGGAGAGTTATTGCCACTCACAGCATGCGCGAGTGCTACTTGGCCGGCGGCTGAAGTGGTGTTGTCTCAAGTTAATACTCAAGAAAAATATCTCAATGCTTCATCCACTACTGATGCCATGCCCCCCCAATGCCCCCCATTATTTAACAATTGCTCAATTAATAAAAAGAGTACATGCTTTTTTGTGGATTCAGGAGCAGTATTCGAAGTCTGCTTTATCAAGAAAATATTTATCTGCTCGCTATTATGTGTATAGAGATTTAGATACAGATTATTTTAGATTGTACTTCAATAAAAAGCTTAAGTAATATAAATTAATTTAGTTCATACTACGTTATAGTAGGAAGCATGTTTGATTTTTTCCTGACGACTAGCATTGATGTTGCTAGAAAATATTCAATTAATGAAACTAGTTTACCTTGGTGACCATATCTTTATATTTTTTCAGGCATTGGTTGTGGACCTCAATAGGCGCTTTCACACCAAGTACTTTGCCGTACTATCAGTCGAACTTACTCTGATTGAACTATAAGAGCAGATTCACGTTCACCACCGGAAGGAAGTCCCTGAGGGAGGATTAGTCAAATTGAAGCTGCTGACATCCGACTTCTTCTTCTTCTTCTTCTTCTTCTTTCTTCTGCTGTTGGGCGTGTTGTACCGGCAGGCCGCAAAACAAACGCTTCACGGCATTTATACTGCCACCCATAGTCCTTTCCGGTGCGTGAAGGGTCCCCGGAGGTGTGAGGCTGGTCTTCTGATTAACGCCTTTCCGAGTGAACTCGCCAGAACGCCGACACTCCTCATCTCCACCCGTTTTCTCCATCTGTTTTTTTTGTGTTGCCTATAAATTCGTCCTCTACATCCCAGTGTTCTGCAGCCTCGTGGGCTAGCATGGCGTAAAAGGTCAGTCTAGCTAACTCGCGAGACAAAATAAAATTGCGGGTTAGTTCTCTCTTCACATAACTTTTGGTGAGTTTTGTACGCTCAGGGCGCTGGTTGTACATTGCGCGCGGCCTGTGCCAATAAATGAGCACAGCGAGCTGACCTCTAGTTTCATCACCTTGTATGAGAGAGATAGTTCGCTGCTGTCTAGGCTGGGATCTGAAAAGGGGTCGAATAGTTGGTTCTCATGATACTAAGTTTTGTTCCGGATTTTTTTTTGTGGTGTAACGCACATTTGGAACTATATTCGGACTTATACTTGTGGGAAAGTACTCGTTTGTTGATAAGCCGTCCTAAGGTGCCATCAGTTGAACCTGTGGTTGTATTGATTGTGTATTGAGTAATATGACAAAAATTGGGCATCCTACCAATAAATCACAATTCCCTGGTTGAGATATTTTTAGGCAGGTTATAAGTCACCCTGGAACTGCAGTGCAGGGGAGACTTGCTTAATTACCTTCAAATTTAGATTTAGACTGCATTAGTGAATTAACTGGATATTTTTAAATCTGCCAAATTAAGATTCATTTTTTTTTATATCTGAAACTCAAGTTATAATTCATAGGCCTTTCTACTAGAAATGTTGCTATGTGTTACTTCCAATTCATTGTTTAGGAAAGGTTATGAATTTCTTCCCATAGACTGTTTTGGACACCATGGTTACTGTTGGTCTGAATTGCCTTTTTGCTTAGGGAAAGTTCATAGCCTTGATACTGCTATGGTATATAGGTTGTTTGATATTCTCTCTACATCATGATAGGGACAGCAGCTTGAATACCTCCTTTTATGATCTCCCCTAATCATA
>NW_011347330.1:28038-29141 GCF_000735185.1 Notothenia coriiceps
CAGAGAACACGTCCCGACGGACCCGACTGTTGTGTCGCCTCACGTCTCCTGCGTCTTGGCCAAAAAGTCGCACTGGAAAACACAGCAAAGACTTTAGCCGACAGCAAAGTAGCACGTACGCACTGCGCATGCGGTAATAACTCTCCTTACCAGCAGGCGGCGGTAGTGTGTATTCGTCATTCAAAAGAGGCAACTGGAAGACAGGCCGTTTCTCAATGTCGAGTAAACCCGGGCTGAAGTTGAATAGTCTCTTTAGCTTAGGAACCTTCCTAACGGAGTGAAATGATCCGGAAGTCCCTCAGTGGCAGCCATGATAATTGCTGTTCGAATTCTCTAGATGATAGGAAAGGAGGTTTCAAACTTCCTTTATAACCTCCTTTCGCTTATAGGAACCACTGGACCTCCCTCACCGAGAGGAGAGGAGAAAATGCTGCCCCACAATGCCTTGCAGCCGCAGCATTTGCCATCACACAACAGTCGGCCGTTCACGGAAACAACCGATTATGACGGAAAAATTATATCATGAAAGTTACGGTGCTTATTCAGCATTTTAAAACGTATGTGGTAAGTTGCTTTGTTTTGAACGTTCATCAGTGTCATATTCAAAAAGAGAAATATGAACGTTAGTTTTTACTGAAATGATCAAATAAAGTCAACATTTCATTTCATACTGTGTGGGGTTTGTTCAACTTTTAAAAAGATGTTTGAATGGTGATATACACAGGGATAGATGTTAAAGACTAACGTTTATAATAAATACATTTGTATTTATTTTTAAGATCTTTTCATAGTTCATACAATCATACGTATTGGGATCATTTGTATTAATGTGGACCGGCGGGAGAGGGTGACGAGCATAAGTTCCATGTTGTACTCCGTTCCATAGTTTCCCCACAGCAGCAGACGCACATTCATGATGTCCGCTGGCGCATCATAAACACATCGGATAATGAAAGTGCAGTCAGATTCTCTAAAGTACCGCAGTCTCTTCTCCTAAGTTCTTTTGAATTCTCCTATCCACTATCCCTTAACCCCGTGACGTTTCACTCAGAGGTCAAGGAATAGGAGATAGGGTTAGACGTTAGGAGCTGATTTTTGGATTA
>NW_011347330.1:29544-30060 GCF_000735185.1 Notothenia coriiceps
TACATCTGTATCTTCTGACTTTTATTGTAGTAGGCTATAGCTAATTTTATCCTCATTCGAATGTTGTATTATCTAGTGGCTGTAGTATGAAGGTACAAAATAAAGTTTTCTATTTTGCAGTAGCGGTAAAAAGTGTTTTATTATCAAATGTAGAACTGTACAATGTAAACAATCGACTGAAATACAATAAGATAAAAATAGTAAGTAATACAATAAAAAAACTAAATAGCCACATCGTCCAGGGTCCTGTCCATTAAATACTTGAAGAAGCTATTGTCCACTTCATGCAGGAAGTGTGGCAGTAAATTACGTGGCAACTGAGTTAGTCTTCGGTTTCTTCATTCCAGATCGCCATGATGTAAAATAAATTCTTGCGTCCAGGTGAGACGAAAATGAAAAATAATAGCCGTGTGTGTGTGCCTAATCGTTTGCTTGCGTACCTCACTTCCGTTTCGCTTCTCATGCACTGACTCGCTAAGCTGAACAGCCAATCAGAGTGATTTGTTTTGCCGACAA
>NW_011347330.1:30102-59124 GCF_000735185.1 Notothenia coriiceps
TAGGCTGTCGGCATGGCCGAAAAGACACAACGGTGCGGGACACACCAATCTGAGTAGGGCGACAGGATGCTCATCGACAGCCAGACATCTTTCGACGGCCGAAATCGGCTTGGTGTGTCAGGGCCTTAAGACAAAGTTTGTGGGAAATGTAAAGCCATTTTCTCAAGATGTACAGATGGAGAACCCAAAAAAATAATACCATAACAGAGGAATAGTTTGACTTTTAGGACAAATGCTTAGTCCTTTTTTTGCTTAGCGTTAGATGAGATTATGGACTATGGACCTAGTTTTCTTGCAATTCATATCTCAGGAACCCACTCTATATTTGTATATTTACACTATCCCTGCACACAACTGCCCATGATGCTCTCTGTTCAGATGGAGTGCCTCCTCACATTATGCCCTCTGATCGCCAGAGACGAGGAGAACACGAGGAGCATGGCTCTTTAGCTGGTTGAGCATGAAATCTAGTTAGCCTTTAAAAAAAGAAAAAAGTGAGAGTGGGAGAAATGGAGCAGAGGGTGACAGAAACTGTGGATAAAAGGAGGACAGAGAAAAAGTATGTCTGTTGGAGACTCAAGCCTAAGCCAACAAAAAAGCATATGAACAATAATTGGATTGGATGGCTGAACTCAGCATAATGCGTTGGCATGTGATGACAGAAAGATTTGGACATGTTTTGTCTTTTTGGCTGTGAGGGTGGTAACAGGAAACGGGACTCGTGCAGAATTCATGCAGCCAAATGTCCGTATGCATTAGACATATGGGATCCAGAAGGCTGAATTATCTGGATGTCCTTGTCGTCTCTTTTTCTCTCAATCTTCATCTTTTCTGTGCATCTCTTCCTTGTCTCTAAGCTGGCGCCCAGTTCTCTGGGGCAAAAGGCTATGACATCAGACTTTGCTTTTCAGATGCAATGATGTTATCATCTGCCTTCGGGGCAAAGGAGAAAAAATAAGAGAAGGGATGCATGGGGAGCAGGATGGAAAGGAGATGGACAGGGGACAAACAAGGCGGAAAGGGAGGGAGCGATGAGGGAGATAGTGAAAAGGGGTGGAGGGAGGGTGGGAGAAAGAGAGGGGGACATGAAGATCTGAAGCAGGCAGATGCTGGCATGTGAGGTTAGAGATGGAGCCCAGACATACACTCACTCCTGGAGGTGAGAGGGGAGGAAGACGGCAGTGCTACACACACACAGTGTTCAAATGTCTGCTTTTAGTCACACAAACGCTGAGCTACTTCCACATTTCTGAATTTCCTGGAGGGGAACAGACCGGGTCAGTCTCTGCTTCTCTCTGAGACTTTAACCTTGAGGAGTCGATGTGAAGCTTGTCACTCAAAATCACCGTCACCACAAGAGTTCACAGAGAGTAGGACTCAAAACGTAGGGAGAGAGCGGGAAGGGGAGAGTATTTTGTGCAATAAACCTCTCCTCCACATGTGTATACCAATTGGCAAATATCAAAATACAGACGCTGAGTTCCTTGGAGTTTGATTCTGGCATCGACTTTTCTTCTAAATCAAGTTTGCTAATTGAAACGAAGAGCCCCTGCCAATCTTGTTGTGAATTTTAATATCGTTTTTTTATCCAGATTGCCAATTCCACTCAACTGTGTCAGTGAAAGTGGGTCTGCAGCTCTGTGTGAATATCATGTACACAACCCACAGATCAATCCACTTAGTGCCCATGAAATATAGGGAGTGGGCAGGCCGCTCAGCTAGTCTGACATCATTGTACTCGCCCATTAGGCTGAGTGCCATCTTGGCTCACCACCTCTCTGGGGGACCGTGTTGGGCTGCATTCAAAGCCCAATGCTGTAGTCCGGCCTCCAGAACCATCTGGAATATCTCAAACCTGTTGATTAAGAGTGAGGGGCAGCATGGTGGCTGAAACAGACTCACACACTTACACGTTTGTTTAATCTTGGATATATCATCTGTTAGATCTGTTAATGTTGCGAGACAAATATAGAGAGTCAGATTTAGATGGAGTGATAATTTATCTTACATTTATAACCCATCTGGCAGGGCATATAGAGAGTTTTCAGATCATATTTTGAGTCTTATCAATCTGAAATGAGTGAGTCGGGCCCCAAATTTCCCAGATGGTCTGCAAATATTGGTTTGTGATTATACGTTTAATTAATTATCTTGAAAATGTGTTCATAATTGGTTCCAAATATGTCAAAAATAGTGGAAAAGGGTCTTTACTAGTCCTCAAAACCTGAAGGCACCTCTTTTAAATTGCGTTTATTGTCTGACAATCAACAAAATCCAAAATGATTCCATTTACCATCACAAAATACACAACATAGGCAAACTTTAGCAGCTGGAACCAGTGAATATTGTGGTATTTCAGCGTGAAACCAATGACAAAATCAATGATCTGTCCTGAAGTGTAAATTAAATTGTATTGATCCATAAACAAACCAAACTGTGCTTAAATCTGCCTGTGTGGGAAAAGTTTGGGGACTCCTGCAGACCTCAGCCTGGAATGATTCATTTGACAGAGAGCCACATGTCACTGCTACTAGCTGGCAACCAACGGATATGAGCTTTCAATATCATGTTTCACAGGGTAAAGTTGTATCTGAAGTAATGTGCGATCATCATCAGTTGGCAAGAAGGAAGCACTTTCTGATTCTGCTGAGGCGCATCGAGGATTATGTTCCACCAACTGCAATAATTAGATATCTCTTAATTTATTCTATCGGAAACGTGTCACAAAAAAAATAATCACTGTGAAAATGTAAACTCTTTAAAGAGCCATGCTGTATTTTCGGCCACTTTGCATATTATCCGAGACTTTCTAAAAAGCCAACAGGCTGTTTTACTCACATCTGCGCTGTGGGGAATTGTCCGGTCGACACAGACGAAATGGTTGACAGAAGTAAAAGTAAGCAGACTGAGTAATCCATAGCTTTGTTTATTTCCCCGGGACCAGGATCCAGACCGCAAGAAGATGCCAATAAAAAAAAAGGTTTCACAAATCCACAGCGCCGTGCGTACTTCTCAGCCAAACGCCTCAGACCGCCATCGGTGCGCGTTTTTTGTTGTTGTTTTTTTTTGTTCAGCCTTGTCTGTGTGTATGTGACTGTATAACTGCGATAGGCTATTAGAGCAGATCTACGGCGTCTGTCAAAAAATAAAAGCAGAAAAGGGGAGGGCGCATTTGGATGTTCAGCTGGGCCGGCAGAGCGGTGCCTCTCCGCACACTGCAAGAAACATCAGCCAGTCATTTAGCAGTGTGGGGACCACTGTTAAACACGCGGGAAAGTGTGCCAAAGTTGGGGAGATCATACTGTCTTTCATGCATTTGAATCATGTCTTTGGTTTGTCCTTTTCTGAATTGTGCTTTAATTCAACTGATCAAAACAAATGGCTCTCAGTGTAAAAAATGACAGAAGTGAGAAAAACCTATAGTATACTTCTCAACACTGGTGTAAAGTTACACATTTACTTAAGTATAATTTTGAGGTACTTTACTTGGGTGTTTCAATGTTCTGCTACTTTGTACTTCTACTACTGTACAGTTCAGAGCAGGTTCAGAGGTAAATCATGTACTTTTACTCCACTACGCTTCGAGTGCTTCAAGATTTGTCTTGGCAGATGAGAAGCGCTATATAAATGAAATGTATTATTATTATTATTATTACTACATTTATTTAATACCTTTAGTTACTTTAGACATTTGGATTAATGATGTGAAATATAATCAAGTCTTAAATCAGAATTTAGTTACACCTGGAGTAAATTCACAAGCTACCCTGCAGTAAACAAAGCTTCAATAACACTTTAATGATCAAAGATTATAAAACATATCATATATATTATTCTGAAATGGACCAATCCGTATAATGACTATTACTTTTGGTAAAAAAAAGTATATTTTGATGCCAATACTTTTCTACTTTTACTTGGGTAACATTTTGATTGCAGGACTTTTACTTCAAACATTGTATCTGAGTTCTTCTCCACCTTTGCTTTTTAGATGTCACTTCTATAGAATAAAGCCACACGACAATAGAAGACATGCTGTTTGTTAAGTGTGGCTTACTTGTAATGACATTTTTTACAGTGGGTGTTTTTTGTGTTTGTTTCTGACGCACACATGGGTTTCCGGGCTCCCTCTCTCCCAGCCTCACTCAGCCACACACACATGGCTCTCTCTCCTTATCAAGCTCTGCACACTTGGCACACACACCATGCAGCCACCCTCCTGTCTGCTGCCACACCTGTCATTCAGATCAATGAGCAGCTCTCCCTTCATCCACCTCCGACTGATGCTCATCACACACCATCTTATCGGAAGAGGGGTGCTTTGATTTATTTATTTTATAATGCATTTTGGTACTTGTGGGTTTTTCACAAATACAGGTGTGTGTTATCATTTCGCCATTTTCACAAAAAATATACTATCCCTAACCCTCTCTAAAAAAAAAGTGCGTATTTAGAGAGTCTGGAAAAAACCAAAGAAAGTGGCGACAGATAACCCACAAGTAGGCTACACATTTTTATTCAATAGCCTCAGTGGTGTAAAGTAACTAAGTACATGTATTCAAGAACTGTAAGTACTTTTTTCTTGAGGGACTTGTACGTTATTTGAGTATTCCAATGTTTTGCTACTTTGTACTTCTACCCCACAACAATTCAGAGGTAAATGCTGTGCTTTTACTTCACAACATTTACCTAATGATAACACATTTTCCTCCTAGAATTAGATCCATTATCCAAATTAAAACTGCCAACGCTGACGTTTGGAGGGCTTTGTTCTCCCTCCTCTGCATCCTCGATAACAAGGACACTACATCCAGGTGTCATTTGAGAGCAGATGAGGACAACATGTCCAGTCACACGTGGAGTTTTTTAGTGCCTCAAGACTGATGTGTCAGATTCAGCAAAACATCACCCGGTCCTCTGTTTTATTATGTTGATCATTATAAGCCAATTTGCAACAGCACAGGAATCCGCTTATGCAGAAATTTGATAATAAATTCTGCTTTCTCCAAGGGCTGTGTCAAATGTAATAAGAAATGACATGTTCTTGTGCTGGGACAATCAGCAAGGTCAATACCAGAAGAATATACTTTACTTTCTAATGAGTTTTTCTCTCCAAATCCCCTTGACTCATTTCCTCAGAGCTCGTCACTTATTATGGACCCCCAAAGTTATTATTTGTTAGCTTATTTTTCAGTCTGTAGATGTGAGCATGCATATGAGCTAACTGTGTTTGCCAAGGGCGGCCAAAGCAGACAAACAAGGCAAAGTGTTACTTACCTGCTATTATATGATCACACAAATATATTTACTGTTCAAATAGCTGACCATGTACCCCACTCAGGTTTCACTACAACAGATAAAAGCTGCTCCTGTGGGACCTTTAGCCGGGCAGGGCTCAGAGGTTAGGGAGAGAAGTGTTTACAGTGAAGAGAAAATGTCAGCCTGACAGGAAGAGATGGTTTGGAAATGTGTTAAACTGCACTTTATTGTATGGAAATACAAGTGAATAGATAACAAAATGCCCCAAGCCTGTTTTCTAAAATATAATGAATTCTCTAGACATTTATCTGGAAAGAAAGCAAAAGGCACCATGTGTTGCCACATTATCCGACACCAATCCCTCATGCTGCTTCTGTTTTTGAACCAGGCGAGCAAATGCAACACTCTTTAAAATAGGATTAAACAGGATTTTCACAGGGATTAGTTGGTTTTACAAAAGCTGCTCAAAAGATGCAAATTCAGTTTGACTAAATACACAACTCACTAAAATGGAAGGAGTCAGTCTGATGCATGTCTGTCCTTCGATTTCCTTGACAACCGTTGTCCAATGGGCATTAGGCGGGTGTATTGCTGAGGACCCAAGGAAGTACAATGTCAAGTGCTAGCTCTTGACATTGTACATATTTTATTAGTGCATTATACAGTATACACTGTAACAGTGTATAGGGCTCCCCTCATGATACACCAAAAGTGTGTATACTGTTGGTGTATCATGAGGGGAACCCTATAAACTGTTACACTGCCAAACCCTATAAACTGCATGTTAAACTGCCGAATTGCATGCTGGGTATATCTCATTCTCTGTCGCTTGCAACAGCACCTATGGTTGGAGAGATCTATGGGGTGACTTGTTTATTAGTACATTTCGAGACAACCATTCTTCCATTAGCCGCTTTCACATCAAGTACTTTGCCGTACTTAGTTCCCCCATGGAAATAAAGAGCCGATCGAGTTCACACCGGAATAAGTTCCCTGAGGGAAAATTACGCAAATGAAGCCGCTGACGTCACTTCTTCTTCTTCTTCTTCTGCTTTGGCTTTTCTGGCAGGCCGCAAACAACACGGCGTATACTGCCACCCGAAGTCCCCGGCTGGAAGTCCCCGTAGTTGGGGACTGGCTTCAGTATAAGCTGCTGCTCCAGCAGCTTATACTGAAGCCCTCCGAGTAAATCGCCAGAAGGCCGACACCTCCTCATCACTCCACCGCTCCCATGTTTTTTTGTTGTGTTGCCATGAGTTATTCTCTCTCCGTTGGTGCACGGGGCTAATGCTAATGCCGGCAAATACAATGGCGGCTTCAAAAAACCTTTCAGAGTTTTACGGGGCGTGGTTTGCAATTCGCCCAGCCAATCAGAAATTTGATTTTTTTTTCTCCCCAGGAAAGTACCTGCTCTCTAGCAGGGACTGAAAAGGGGGGAAAAGTTCTCATGAACTAAATTATCTTTTTGGTGTGAACGCAAAATACCAGGAACTATCGGAACTAAAAGGGAAAAGTACGGGGAAAAGTACTCCGGTGTGAACGCGCCTATTGACCTCACACTGGGGGGTGTATTGCTTAGGATTTAATTTAGTTTTTGGTGGACCCATTCGAAATAGGAGCATTCTAAATAATTGGCATGGTGCGTAACACCAAACAATAAACAGACATAGTTAGCTACTACAATAGGCGCATTCACAACGCAGTACTTTTCCCACAAAGGTTCATGAGAACTTAGTTCATGAGAACTCTTTAGTTCTCATGAACTAAGTACAGATCACGTTCACGCCGGAATACGTTCCTGGGGAAGGATTAGGCAAATGAAGCCGCTGACGTCACTTCTTCTTCTTCTTCTGCTTTGGGTTTACTGGCAGGCCGCAAAGAACTTCACGGTGTATACTGCCACCCAGAGTCCACGGCCGGAAGTCCCCGGAGTTGGGGACTGGCTTCAGTAGAAGCTGCTGGGAGTAAATCGCCAGAACGCCGACACTTCCTCATCTCCACCGCTCCAATGTTTTCTTGTGTGTTGCCATAAGTTAGTCTCTCTGCGTTTGTGCGCTGGGCTAATGCTAATGCTAATAATGCTAATGCGAGGATAATAAAATGGCGGCTTCACAACACTTTTTGGGAGTTTTACGGGGTGTGGTTTGCAATCCGCCCAGCCAATCAGACATAGGAACCTTTTTCTCCCACGAAAGTACCTGCTCTCTAGCAAGGTTCTGATAAGCTAATTTTAATTCCGGCTCTTTTAGGTGTGAACGCGACATTTCAGATATTGGAACTAAAGTGGGAAAAGTACTGCGGTGTGAACGCGGCTCCTGTGAACAACCCTAACAAAACAGAACTGTTCAGTGAAAGGATAGTAAGTTTTGGACATCAATTCTGGCCAAAACATTGGACCATTTAGATTTGTCATAGCAGGAAAAGCACATGAATAACTAATTTTGCTAAATTTAGGTTAATCAAGTGTCAGTTAGCCAGCATGCACAATACCAGGAATATTTAGATGGTTAAGGTCTGTGATGTTTTCAATTCTGTCATCATACTAGGTTAGTTTGAAATTAAATAACTAAACTATTTAAGCGGTAAATCTCAGCCTCACATGAAAAAGTGGAACCTTGCAGGGCATTTTAAAGTTCATCTGTTGGTAAAGGTTGCGTTGTACTGCAATATGTTCACATTCACTGCTTTTTATATGACCTGGTGGATCACCAAGGTAATGTTTACTTCAGGTCATGTTTCCACAAAAGTGCAGCAAAAGAGGTCAAATCAAGAGTGCAAGTGTGTGTGTAATGGGAAGCGACAGAGGGGTTTTATAAAGGTTGTGCTTCTGAGTGAATGAGGAATGTGTGTGTGCCCGGCAGGCAGCAGGTGTGGCCTCTATCACCAGCTCCAGACCCCACCCACCTGTCCGGGGAATTGCCCGGCTGCCGTCGCCTAGCAACCCATTTGCTGTCTCCACGCAGACTCCTCATGATCGAGCTACAAGGCTGTTGTTTTCCAAACCAGTACATCACGCTGTGTGTGTGTTCACAATGGGAGCAGCACGGAGAGGGCAAAGCAAGAGATAAACACTGAGTATAATACTAATAATCTGAATAAAAAGAAAGATGCTGGGAGAATAGAGATGAGCTTTTTGAAATTTAAACAAATTGTTATGACTTTCATTTGCACCACTTTAGTATTGGTTGCCATTTAGGAAGCCATACAACCCTTTAAGTATAATATGCTTTAACCAGAGTCACTCAACTCACTATTTTAATATGAGAGCACATGAGGAATTGGTGCCTCTTAATAAGGTTACATTTTTAAAATGTGGCAGCTCATTAAAACACATTTGCGGGGCAAACGCCTTTGCATTTTATTCTAATGTCATTTGAAATGCACCCAGGTTCATTTTTCACATCAAATTACACGTGATAATCTTAGAGTTCATGGTTACTCTTCTTAACACTGAGAATAACTGCAGGTTGTAAGCATTCGTGAGCAGTGAAAGCAACATGACATGATAAGCTACAATATGTTGAAGCACCGGTAAAATCTGCATATTTTCCGAAAAGGGAAACTGTCACTGTCATGCTCAACAAACAAAACAAATTGATACAGCTGAGACTTCACTAAACGGGAACATTTCTAGACCCATGCAAAAAACTTGGATCCCTTCCTCCCCCAGGGGCTGCCGAGCACAATTCTTTAATTAATTCTGTGTAACCTTAGCAACAAATAGTTTAAAATTGAATCACCCGTCTCTTGCTGGGATGGATGATCGGACAAGTTATGTCTACACTTGGTATGGAGTAGGATCTTAGTTTCCAGTATTCCTGTAATTAGTTATAGCTTCTTTTTTTATCAATCTTCCCATATAACTTCACATTTTCCAAAAGGATTAACAATTTTTCAATGCAAAGCTAAATATTTGTACGTTTATGTTGTTGCAAATGTTTAGGCGCAGTTTTTGACCGAGCATCACCATGTAAGCTATTCCAGATCTACAAAAAAGTGAAAGACAGCATGGTTTCGCCTTGTTGACTCAGATAAAGAGAAGCGCTGTCCAATGTGTGTGATATGATGTCTCACTCGGGACAGGGGGGGGCAGCCTCAGTCCCCTGTGCACTGACTGATCACATTACTATTAGCCAAAGCTATTCTGTCAGTTGGAGAAGTTATGACCCAACGAGGTGGCGCTCAGGGCGAAACAGGAATCCAGTGACAGGAAGTAGGCCCAAGGGGGGATCCAAGGTGATTGGACATGAAGGGTCTCAGCTGTCCTGTTCAATTATTTTTACTTATACAATCTTGTTTCCTTCCTTCAAAATTAACTTTAAGCTTATATACTCCTATCTGTGTCATTTGATAAATTGTCAATGGAGAAAGAAACCACATTTGGCCTTTGCTTTATCCACATGTAGGCCTATTCAATTATCGAATATGTAAAAGGTAGATCTTTAAATGTTTTGTCCTCCTAAATGTTCTTTCTGCGTTAACGGTATCCAATCGGCCCAAACTGAAGGATCGACAGCTTTATCTTTCAGCCTGTCCTCCTCCAAAAAACGACCAAATAGGTAGATTGTTCAGCAGCTTATTACGACCTATAGTCACGTTTTAAAGTTTAGCACCTCTAGTGGTCGTGTAAGAAACGACAATTTGCGGCATATGGGCTGATGCTCCCGTTGATTGCAAACGCTCCAGAGGAACATTTATTCACAAATAACCCTCTCTGGAAAATCCTAAATTGTAGAATAGTTTGGCCATTAAAATGCTTTTTGATTAGATTTCTAGCGAGAAGTGTACAGTATATTGTACTTTTAGAATCCAGGTCCAGTGGATGTGTAGGATCACGTTGTTTGATAGATATTATGAAGATTATTTGAGGTCTCGCCAGGAGAACGTGTATATACTACGTCTTTCCCCTATTCATTTCCTATCCCGCGTCCGTGTAAAGTTGGCGTCAACGCTCATGGGGTGAAAACAGTATTTCCGGTCTCAAAGTTTTCATAATAAAACCGGAAGTATTCCCCTCACTGTCAAATGATTACACAGTGATATCTGCCATACTGATCCACTAAAAAAACATCAGTTTATCCTTGTTAATTACACAACATTGATTGGTTTAAATTGTGAACAATTATATTTTGTTTTTATCCTTCGATTCAGAGAAACTAATAGTTTTTTCGGAGTTTAGGATGGCCGAAGACACTACACTACCCATAATCCTCAGCTATCGTTTGGGACCACAACATCCTCTTTGCTTGACAAACCTCATGATTAGTCCTCAAGCCCTGTGATTTGATGTTGGAGTGGCAGTGCGCCAAGGTTACGCCGAGCGTCAAACAGCTCTTTGAAATGGAGTGAAACCACGGCAGACTATCCAAAACTGGAATCGAACGGGTCCAGCTCCACCCCCCGAAAAACTACACATGCTGGCTAATTGTGTTTCGCAACATGTTCTATGGCACGTCTCTACTGGGTATTGTAGTTTTAAAAGACATTTTCGTATTTCCCATAATTAGAAGTTGCCAGTATTAAACTGTGTACATCTCTGGAGGTTTAGGGGATGGGAAACACATCGGTGTTATCAAATGTAAAATATATAATTAATAAATGGGTGAAAATTGCTTGTGTCCATAATGGGCAGCATTAATATATACCCACATGACAGCGAAGGTCAGAAGAGCTTTATTTAACAGCTGGTCTTATGTCTGTGACCCCTCCTGTTGTTCATTGATAAGCCTGAAACATGCACTTGTCAAGGTTAAGAGGCACATTTTGCAAATATGGCAGTGGCCATCGATCATCTTAAGATAAGATAAGATAAGATAAGATATACTTTATTGATCCCAAGTTGGGAAATGTTTTTGTTACAGCAGCATACTACTTTGTTATACTCCACTACAATTCAGAGGTGAACCTGGTATTTTTACTACACTACATTTATTTTAGTTACTTTGCAGATTCTGATTAATGATGTGTTGCTAATGGAGCATCGCAGCGGCGAAACCCCCACGCAGTTTGCATGATCGGCCTGTAGGGAGGGACGGCCCTGAACATAGCCTATCTACCAATTGGATCAATATAAAAGTCAGCCGAATTACTATTGATACTGCAAGGAGACGTATTATGTGAAGAGAAATTGAAAATGTTGTTTAATTCCTGATATCTTGCAGTATCAATAGTAATTCGGCTGACTTTTATATTGATCCAATTGGTNCGACTTACAACAAGTGCATTCGACCAACAAGATACAAACTTGAAGAAAACAGAATCATATAAGTACATCAGGTTTCATAGAGCTAAAACATTTCAAGTGCTACTCAACTGGCTTTAGATAAGCCAGTCCTTTATTAGTATATAAGTGCTTTGTTAGTAATTATATCGCTCGAAGTGGAGTCGAAAGAGGTAATATATACTTTATTGATCCTAAGTTGGAAACATTTGTGTTACATCAGCATGTGTAACAGTTGTAAATATGCAGTGGTGTTTATTTGTAAATCATTTAATATAATCACACAAATTCTGTGTTTTATATTGAATAATTCTGTGTTCTTTATTTATTGATTGTTCAATACCTGACAAGGTCGGAGATGAAAAGCCTGGGTCGCAGGTTCCTCAACAGTGCATTACAAGACATCTATCAATATGTGTCTATCCCTCCACCAAGTGTTCTTGCTTTTCTCTTTGGAAGTCATCACATAACGGCATTGTAATACACGGTTCGGCTGCATTAAATATTACACATCTGCCGTAGTTCTTTATTTATAGAGCCCGGATTAGAAGACCTTTGGACAAACTGGAAGAAATGCCGCCGAAACTGAATAATGTGACGTGGATCATAAATATATCAGGAATCCAACAACATTTTCAATTTCTCTTCGCATAATACGTCTCCTTGCAGTATCAATAGTAATTCGGCTGATTTTTATATTTGATCCAATTGGTAGATTATATTTACAACATAACGGTACACAGCTGATAGAAAAGGACTTGTCGTTTTTAAAGATATTACTGATTTTCTTTGAATTGAAAACTAGCCTTTTGGCTAATTCGAGTACTTTTACATGTTTTTAATATGTTGATTAATGTACACTGTCCCTTGNCTAAATATTTATCTCTAGATAGCCCCAAAGTTTTTTTCTTATTCAAAAGAAGACCTTAACTTAAAGTATTCTTCAACGTTTAAATACAGCCTTATTAGTTTGTCTGTTTTGCACATCCTCCTGTTAATATCTTTGGACGTCCTGCACTAAACTGTTTTATTGTAGAGATCACTACAGTATCTTCTTGATATTTTCTATTCTATATTTCTATCATTGGCCTTCTACTTTCCCTCTATTTTGTATGTTGGCTACTCTTAATATTTAAATCTTTTCATCAAATATAACATTCAATAAAAAAAAGTCAATAACGTGCTTTAACCACTAGACGGTGTGGGTTAAAAAACTGTCCAATTTACAGTCTTAACACAATAAATTATACTTTATGAAGATGTTACAAATAACAGACAGCATACAATGCCATAATAACTTTTTATTATTAGTTTAGGACACTTATGTATGTATAGCATCTGAAGATGTGTAGTTTTATTCATGTTTTCACATTATTTTACAGGATATTGCTATATTATTTCACATAATTGTAGTTCTACACATTAATATCTGAGGTATATCCGACATGTAATGGTAAGCCATTAAAATTCTGATTCCATAAATGTCTCCCATCACCCAAAACCCCTGACTATTCTCTCAACTCAGTATTTACATTCTTATATTCAAAGAAAATCAGTAGTATCTAAAAAGTATAGTAAAAGTCCCTTTCTATCAGCTGTGCACCGATATGGTGTAAATATAACTAACAAGTGGATGAAATATAAAAGTCAGCCAAATTACTATTGATGCTGCAAGGAGACGTATTGTGTGAAAAGAAATTGAAGATGTTGTTTAATTGCTGATATATTTATGATCAACGTCACATATTCACTTTCGGCGGCATTTCTTCAAGTTTGTCCAAAGGTCTTCTAATCAGGGCTCTATAAATAAAGAACTACGGCAGATGTGTAATATTTAATGCAGCCGAACCGTGTATTACATTGCCGTTATGTGATAACATTCAAAGAAAAAAGCAAGCACACTCGGAATAAAGTATTATTATTATTTATTTTTTAAAGATTTTTGGATTTCACATCGCATAAACACCATATCCAAACGTGCATTGCGACTAAAACATCCAATTATCGAGCTTCAACGATAACTGAGGATTATGGGTAGTTCAATGATTTAGCCTATCAAAACCTCTGAAAAAAGAAATGTGTCTCTCAGAATTAGTGATGGGAATTATGGCTCTTTGAAGGAAGCCGGATCTTATGGCTCCGTTCATTTGCGAGAGCCATTCAAAAGAGCCGTTTTTAAGGGGGCAGGGTTAATAGGTTTATCTGCAAAAAATAACTTTTATAATTCAATCAAATTTAGCCCTGTTTTGACTAATGATTTATAAGTGTATATAAATATATGTGAATATGTGTGATTTATATGTGTACACATATAGCCTATCACTTAAATTATTCAATACATCCTTTGTACTGAAGTATTCAAAAGTAAAAATTTCATTTTTAATATAAATGATTTGCTGTGGCCAATTGTTTTCATTGCATTTACAGACCCTTGTAACTCTGATTGTAGAAACACGCTAACAAAAAGCAGATAGCAACAAAAACTGCCAACAAATCTTTGCTGAGCCTAAAAATAATCATAAATAAATAACATAATGAAAATAAATATATTGCAATGCTCAAAACAGCAACATCCAACAGTCTCTAATCCTTGGATATGACATGTCACTGCATGCATGCACGGAGCACCCGTAGCGCAGAGATCATCATATCATTCTGTCTTGTATTAGGCCTACTTAACAAAAACAAAACAACAAAAAAACGGTTCGTTCGAGCCGGCTCCCGCCGTTCACTTAAAAGAGCTGGCACTTTGAGCTCATCTCTTTGGTTGATGCTAACTTTACATTACATTCAATAGAAATGAATAGGGGGAAAGACGTAGTATATACACGTTCTCCTGACGAGACCTCAAATAATCTTCGTAATATCTATCAAACTATAGATCCTACACATCCACAGGACGTGGACTCTAAAAGTATACAATATACACTTAGAAATCTAATCAAAAAGCATTTTAATGGCCAAACTATCCTACAATTCAGGATTTTCCAGAGAGGGTTATTTGTGAATATACGACCCACTGGAGCATTTAGAGATCGAAAACTTTAAAACGTGATTATAGGTCGTAATAAGCGCTTGAACAATCAACCTATTTGGTCGTATGAGTTGGAGGACTTGATGCTATCTTTTGACATTTACCAGGCTGCCCTGCACACATGTGTTTCCAGACTATGGCATAATCTAATATTAACGCACTAACATTAGTCACTGGGTAGTGACAGCACATCATAGTCTGTGTATCATCATCATCGTTTCAAATATAGCCCAGCAGGAAAAAGGGCTAGTCATTAAATCAAAGTCCAGATGGCTTCTACTCTTCTGATCTCTCTTGGCATGTCAAATGGTTTGGTATAATGTAGCCAATAACTGGAACGGAGGAATCAATTTGAAATGAGTTCTATAAGGCCAGATAATTTCTTTGCCAGTTTTTCAATTCAATACATCACCAACGGTCTTACAGCCATGTTAGCGGCTGTTTTAGACTGAAGCTTATTTGGACACAGCTAGAGTATGTTTTAGCTAAAAGCTAATGGTAATGCTAACATGCTTTCAATGACAATTCTAACAATTCTCATTTTGAGTAGACATAAAGTTAAACATGCTCTCGGTCTACATTTAGCAAGTTAGCATGTTGCTAGTTAGCTGAAAACACAATTTACTTCGGCTGATGGGAATCAGTGTTGCAAGTATTTTGGTTTTTAATTAAAAGGAACATTTTTGCTTTGATCATACGGGTAGATGAAGTCTGGAGACCCCAAAAATGAAACAAAATGAAACAGAAGATCTATGTCCATATCAATTATCATGGCAATTCATCAAATAGCTCCGCACAAAACCCCAAATGTCAGCCACATTCCTTTTTACTTGATCTGTTTGGTCACATTTAGTATCCTTTGTAATCCTCTCCACAAAGCCTTACAGAACACACATTTGAAAATGACCTTTCGATTGAATGTTGCCTCTTTGGAGAACAAGCCATGTTTGATGGGCGAGTGAACCCTGTCTGACCTTGGATAGGCTGATGCATCCGGAAAACGTCGCCTCATGTGGCCTTGCCGAATCACTGTCGTTGTGATCAGCCTCACTGCTCACTCGGTGTATCACAGGACGTTTTAGGCCCCTGTGTGACGCAGGCCACATCTTTGAAGGCAAAGAGGGCAACAAACACATCTTTAGAAGTGAAGGATCTGAGGGATCCATGAGAAACAGAGAGGGAGAGAGGAGAGATGGAGAGGCTGAATATGAAAGACTACACAGGGAACATAAAACGAGTGGGAGACAGAAAGGGTGTAGAGAATAGTGCGGGATCGTGCAGAGAGAGCCTGGCATCCTTTGATCAAATTGTGAACATTTTCAGAAAGAAGCACGTGAGAAATCAACAAAATATTGCCCTTGAATTTGCACTCTTCTCTCAAAGTTAGATGCATTATCACAATGCTCTTTTCAAAGATGGATGAAATGAGTAATTTAAAAGAGGGCATAGTAATAACCTCATGTATTAATTTTGTTCTACATATGAAATAATACACTTATTCTGTTCCTTGGTAACCCTTGTATCCGTCTAAATATTGAGCTACAGTAAGCAGTCACTTGGCTTAGCTTAGTACAATAGCTGAAACAATAGGAATGAGCTAGCCTGGCATTAGATGTGTCTATTTATTTAAGTGTATTAACATAATTTGTCACTTGCACCATTGATTATTAATCATAATAAATCATTGTAATCTCGGTCTTGATGAAAATAATCATTATATCTATGATACACTTATAGTTTCTTTTCACTCTCTCCCGCAAGATTGCAAGTACGGGTCAATGAAAATACATTTTTAAAGTAATGCAAACGTTTTTATATTTGAAAAGGTGTGTGTATGTTGCAGTATAGCCTGTAAAGGAATGACATTCTAATGTAATTATTAAAAATATGGCTTTTTAACATTTAGCCCAGCAATGTTGCCATACACAGTCCAGTTGCAAATGGTATTGGTAATAGTCATCTGGGTGGAAATAATATTGTTCACAATTTTTACCCGGTTTCAAATAGTGTTGTTCACTATAGTCACCCGGATGCAAATAGCATTTTATTTTCAACATTGTCCATCAGTTCCTATTCTTTATACTGAGCCAAGTCAACAAACTTCAGTTTCATATCAGGGTGGTATCAATCTTTGTTTCTGGTTAGGGGTTTTCCAGATACGTGTCAAACTTAATAATTAAATCTTCTCAAACATATACAGTTCCACTTGTTGAATATCCGAATAAAGCTTGTGACATGACCTCAAGGCTCTTCTATATTTAAAATGACTTCTATATTTAAATATACAGTGTAGACTCACTGAGCCTCACCCAGCTATCACAGCCGTTTATGGTGTCTGCGACAGGTGTCTGTGCACAGATTATAATTACACCAGATCATCACGATGAAGAGTACCAAGTCATCATATGATCTCACACAACAGAGTCGTCTGGACTCCATTTAAGAGCAGGAGGAGTGAATCACGCATGTAGGGTCCAGGATGAGAACAGATTACAAGTGCTAGGTTGATGAACTACATTAAAGACTGAATATCTTGCCTGGCATACAATAATGTTTTTGATATTTGTAGACATTGAGGTGGTATGTGTTTTTAGATCAATTATCCATCTCATTTGTATTTTCTGACAGACTCAGCAGGCAGAAGCAGGTGGTTTGTAGTTGCAGCTGCAGAGTGACCGCCCAGCAGGTGCTCACAAACATGATTTATCCACAGGCTGTCTGTAAACACACACACACGCATATGCACACACAATATTTTTTGTGTTTCAGAAAGAGAATACTGGGTCACTTTGCTCAATGGGTCCGTCGCTCCCCCTGCAGGAAGAATTATGCAACTACTCGCCCTCATATTTCAACCAAAACTTGAAAGTGTGTATAAAAAACATGTACAAGTACGCAGAATATACAAATAGTCTCTAGACGGAGGTTAGGAGTGTAAAATAGCATCTTGCTGCTAATTCTGATCGCCAAATAAATAAATAAAAAGCTTTTCAAATACATAATTAAGATCAATACAGGATATCATTATTAAAAATGAACATTGTTTTCAAATGTTGAAATGTCTGATTCCACCAAATCACAGTACACACATTTTCAAAGCCTTGTTACAGTAAGACTGCTAAACCTGGGTTAATTAAAACACCTTTAAAAGTACACACAAGAAGGAGGATATACTCTGTCTGAGTTTATACTGTATGACTTACTAGAGCAACAAAGAGGACATATTTTATTTGTACGGAGTGAGTGAAAGCATATGCTCTCAAACCTTCAGAAACAATCCTTGAAGAATAGTGTTTCTGTTGTGCTAACAAGTAGAAGGATGGAAGAGAACAAGGAAAAGGGGAGACCACCCATTAGTTGAGTCAAATAAAACAAATAAAATGTGCTTTTTTTTTTGACACAGCTCAAACAGGAAATTAAATAAATGCCAAAGTGAAATCATGTAGAGTAGAAAGATGCAACAGCAGTGGTTTTAGTGATGAAAAAAGAGTGTAAGCCAGGTTTTAGAAATGTACACCGTAAGTTTTGCCAATGCAACAAGTGATTGGCCGGCTGAATCGCTTCTCCCTGATGAGAAAATGAAATGAAGCCTGTCAAACGGCCTATGTGAATGAACAGCAATTATATAGTCCTTTTCCTGTCTTTGCAACCCTTCAGAGCGCTTTACAACACAAGTCATCATTCACAATTAAAAAAAACAGAGGTATGGCCACCTGCTCATCAAGACATTCACACATCATTGGTCACCAGGAGCAATTTAATAAATTAGTCATACATGTCTTAGTACAAAAAAAAGCAGAAATGTTACCATCAAAATCAATTTGGGCTGCATTCCATTTAGTTTCAATAACATTGTATCTATATTATGGATGCTAGCTTACTAAACACACTCAAGCCTCATACCAGGCCACTTGTTAAGTTTATTAGTAACATGGGCCTTACCTCTTATACAGTGTAAGCGGCAAGAAATACAACCATGTTTGATCTGTAAGAAATGTGGGCAAATTCTTAGATCTTTTTGTCTTCCTTTGTGTATAAATCATAGACATATTTATAAATAATTGAGGATTAAGGCCCTTTACACACAGCAGGTGCAAATTAGACCGCCTCTTACCTTGAAGATGGATGTAGAGATGCCATAGGAGAGGAGAGCTGTCAATCAAACACACAAGCACATCTTACAGAGCTGAGAAGAGGTGTAATCAACCAATAAGTGGAAACACCTGTGTTGATTGCAGCTGTGCAAGGCCCTGTAAGGACACATGGGCCGCGGGTGGACGCTTGCTTGGTAGCACATGGTCTACGAGGGCTGGGTCCTCCGTGGACCGCGTATTCTGCGTACTCCGAAGGGTGCAGCCCCTAAATTGAGACACGGCCATGGACTCAAATTGAAAGCCATTGGCGCCAACCTGTGGTTACATCATGCATCAATACAACAATGCATTAACCAGCTTTGAAAAGTAGATAAAACACATTTTTTTTAAAACTGTTATTGTCAATAATGCAATTCCCAACAGCATTTCCTTTGTACTGATATTTAATATTTAGACATGGGGCAACAGCCATTTTTACAGCACAATTTGCATAATTTATCAATACCTCCTGTATACAATCACAAAACCATGACAGTAGATTTTTTTTTCTGTTTACTTACAAGTGAAAAACCAGACGGGTTTTACAAGCATAATCTTTGTACAGTCAGCATACATCATCGATAATCTTAATAGGTTTTTCTTCATAATTTCCTTCTCTACGACAGTTTTGTTCTATATCTTTCACTACCTCATTCTTTTTTTTTCTTTAATAATATCTGGACACAAAAATAGTATGAACCACCAACGAAACATGCAACATCCAGTGTGAGCACATTTAAATTCTCCTGCAACTGCTCGAGTTAAGATAGACTTCTGTGTAGTTAGACTCTGGTAAACCTTAAGTGTTTGGTGTTAAGGGTCGGGTAAATCTGTCCCTATAAACAGATATAATGTTGTTTCTCAGTCTATCCGCTGTACATTGATCAAGAGAAAAAAACAACTTCCTTTTACTTCTATGATTACACACCTTTTTTCAGTCTGCTAAAAGACCTATTGCTCCCCAAACCCCAGTATAAAAAAGCTTTGTATTTACAAGGTTGGAAATAGAGAGATAGCATGTGTGTGTGTGCGTCCGTAGTGTGTGTGTGTGTGTGTGTGTGTTCATCTTTTTCGAGAAATTTTAAAAGTTGATATTTTTAGACAGACAACACTTAAAAGAAGATATATGCAATTTGGCCTATGACATGCATGGACTGGTCTGGAGATGCTTTACACAAAAACACAGGTATGAAAATAAGAAAACCACACACTGACCTTAAAACATTTCAGTTATTCAAGTGCTTAAAATGAACTATTCAAAAGGGGGAGAACATGAAAAAAAGTGCATTGTTTAAATGGGTATGTTATCTTTTCTTATCTTGATTCCCGGCTGTGAAATTCAGGATGTGTGCATGTTAATGTCCGTATGTGTGTTAAGGACAACAAAGTTAGTTCTCTGAGTACCAGGCCCTCTGAACCTTGTAAACAACAATACGGTATGTATAAAAACAAATTTCCCAACTTGTCTTTTATGTACACCTGATATGAACTGTAAACAAATATAATACAACATATAAAATAGTCTCACAGTCAATAAATAAAAGATTTGTATAGAAATGATATTAAAGGATTAAGCGTTTCATGGAGGGCATGAAAACACAGTGCGAAAGAAAAATCAAGATAAAAGCTTCCTCTTTTTTCAACTACCTGCTGAGTCATGATGCAGTTACCACCTTTATTCAGAAGATGTTGCATATGACTCATATATCAACTTTTACTGCTAATTTGGACTGAAAATGCTAAATGAAGCCTACCTCTTTCCCCCCTAAATAGCACATGGTAGGACATTTACTAAGACATAATGGACTTTTAAAGACACAACATTGACAATTTGTGGAAGTGGCAATAACAAGACAACACGTATATGACAAAAACTGGGACAAAACATCAACATGCTACAACGATAGCATTGACGTATCTTAGAATGGTAATAGTGCTTTTTCGTGGATGGTTCCCGGCACATTTGTCTTTTGTTCGCTACAATATCTCCAGATATTTTCATCGCTTTACTTTACCTCTCTACTTCCCGCCCTTGTAAGGTAAATCATCTCAAATGTTTAGCAGGACGATGACATCGGTTTTACATTCTAAGCAGAAAAAAGTGCAAAATACCACAAAAGCGCGCGTTGTTAGGTTGATTGCTCCTATGAATGAAAGCAGGGCGAATATAAGACTCGTAATGTGCCTGGATCTCACAAAGAAAAAGAATAAAATCTCATATGGTAAACATCTCACATTCTAAGGGGCATCATGGGTAAATAAAAGCTCTATGTCACAATCATCAAGACTCCATTGTCTTTGATAAAGATATCTATATATCTATCTATTATGTTATAATTCATTTCCAGCTATGACACTTCACTATGTACAGAGTGAACCTTAGAGGTGATTGTTTTTTGTGCAGAACATGTGGCAATGCATACCAGATAGATAGACTCATGCGCACAATATATAGTATCCAATTATATATCCATATTAATCATCATCAAACAATATACATCATTTGATACCACTGTGTTTACACTTACTGTAGGGAGAGAAAAGATGGGGTGCAAAGTGAACAAGGAGATAATAAATTCATGCTTTCTGAGATTTATTTTTTCTCTTGGACTGGAATGCTAGGTAGTGTGTGTTATAAAATATATTATGCTTCTTTCCCAGGATAGATTCTTTTTTAAATAATTGAGAAGAAGACAAATGATAGAACTCTACACTAATATCCTAATACAAAAATAAATACGAGGTCTCCGCAGCAGAGTCTTCACTATTTCATTCCCAAAATGCTTTGTAAATCAATAAAACTCTCATAATAAAGCAATGAAGGAATGGATAAAACATCTACATAAATAAATCTGAAGTGTGTCCATTCCCTGTAGAATTACAATGTCTCTTCTGCGTGAATGAGTGTGCAAACTTGTCGTGAATAATTGTGTGTGTGTGTGTGTGTGTAGTGAATTAAAGAGTGTAATACCTGGTTGATTCCGTGCTTGACCTCTGACCTCAGCACCTGTGTTCTCCTCAGCCCTGGCTTCACTACTGTACACTGTACTTCCTGTAAACTTTAATGCATCACTACTCCCCCCAACCCTCCTGCAGGACAGAAACGATCATCAGAGGTGCCCTTATGAACAAAAGCATCTTCCAAATCTCAGAGCCCTGAACAAAATATTCCCAAGCCCAAACCACCCTTTACCCATCCAGTCGGAGTGGATCAGTGTGACAGATGTTGAACCTAAGCGTCCCCAAATGAGAGTTTTTTAGGTGGAGTTTCTGTCTATGAGTGGATTTGGGCGGTGCTGGCGAGGAGCTTGTGCCAGCTCACCACTCGCTTGCGTAGGTCCGCTTTGTCCAGCCACACGTAGGCCTCCCCAATCAGGGTCTTCTTCATAAACTTGCCCCCATTGGACACCAGGAACAGCTGGTGTTGAAAGAACAAACAAACAATATGTCAAATGATTGAGTACGTGAAGTAACCAGGTCCAACAAGAGATTGGTGAATGTTTAAAGGAATATACATTTTCTGCTAGATGTTTCCAGCCTTATGCTAAGCTAAGCTAGTAGTCTCCTGGTTCTAGGTATCTACGGAAGCCCAGAGGGGCAAAAGCGGGTCAGACCAATTTAACTGGGGGATAGTTATTGAATGAGAGGGGCATGTTAAATGCTGGACAAAGAAGACAAAGACAGAGTTCAAGATTTAAACTTTTTCAGTTCAGTATTAAGTCATAGCGCACAAAAAACGTAAAATACCATCACTGGTTTTTGTTTTAATAACAGCATTTGTGTTAATGACTGAGTTACAACTTGAGTTACTTACTTTACCATTAACATAAATGCAGTTTGGGGATAATAAATACATTATTTATGCAGAAAAACATTGTTTTTATTTAATTTCTTAATATGTGTTAGTATTTTCTTTAGTAACAGAATTTGTTTCAGTAACTTATTTTCAATTTATTTAATTACATTAATGAAAAAAAAAACATTCCTGTTATCTTAGTCCCAGGTTACAGCACAGTATTGGCTGCAACACTATCACACATTGCATTATCATAGATTTAGTCTTTTAGAGGGGGGCCACAGGGGGGTCCAAGCACAGTGTTACAGGGGCAGAACAAAATAACAATTGTGGGGACAAGAAACGGAAAAAAATAAACAAAAATGTGCAAAGATCATTTTTTTGTTACCTTTATCCATCTCTGAGAACAGTAAAATATTTTGTCACGATGATTTTTTTTTAATACAATACATTGAACCATATGTGGTGGTACATATTATCCTACCAATACACCATGTATATCTTGTAAACGGAGTAAATATAGAAATACAAATTTCACCTGGAAGAAAACATGAAATATCTTTAGTCCTACCTGGAGAATAGGGCTAAGAAACACTTAACTCACGGCATGAAAGCAAATAACTCTACTAAAATAATAAGCATTTCTTAAGCAGTTAATGTAGACCTTATTAAAACGATTTATATTCTTCCTGCTGTGTTTGTGTGTGCCTGTAATAAGGACTGGATTAGCATTACCTGTAGCGAGTGTCCGGCCGGGTTCATACAGAAGCGGAAGGTTTCGTTAAAAGATGGCTCCCGGTCATGGCGACACACTCTGGTCTTCTTCTTGATGATCCTCTTCTGAGTGGCGATGTTCACCACGTAGAGCTTCACATACAGATCTGTGGACACACAAATACACACACAACATAGTAAGTAATGTGATTTGGCCTAGGGGAAGCCCATTGGGCTGAGCAAAAGCTTTATAGTTGTACGTTTCCTTATTAAAATGATCATGTTTCATGTTTCTACATTTACAGCACAGGTATTTATTTCATGTCTTTCTGCCATTTTTGTCTATGTACAAAAAAATCCCATTCATCAAATTGTGCTTTTTCTTTTGCTTCACACATAGTTTAAAATGGGCTATGGTCATTACTATTGGAGAATCATGGCCACTTAACACATACAGCAGAAAGTCTACACAGCAGCTTTAAAAATAGTCACAGTTGCACACAGCCAACAATAAAGAATTAATGCTGTGAGTCACTGCTCCACATTTTTCTCTACTGTCAATGGACTTTTCCCTGCATATCCAATCTGTTAACCAATGCATATTAAACAAGTAGCAGGCAGCTTGGGTATTAAGATGTAAATATCACAAGAGGAGAGGTGGGCGGCTACGCTGAGGGAAGACAAGTCAGGGATTGTTGTCAACGCCAAGTCCAGTTCACATGAAATCTAAATACAGTATATTGTACCGTCTAATCTGCTGATATGACAGGAGAGCTTTGACTCAGGGTGCTGCTGATTTTCTAAACTACAGATACAGGAGTTACAGTAATAACGTTTATATTCTCCATCCTGGGTGTTAACTGGAGTATCCATCTGGGCAGGAACAGGGTAAAGGAAATGCTGGCTGAAAGACACTATTATGACACCAAAGGATCTGCAACTAAAGAAACTGGCAAGGATGTATGTGCTATGTCAGATGCCTGTCTTTTTCTACAGTGTGGGCAGTGTGGGCCTCCCGGCTGTCAAATTATGAAAATAATATGTATCTCATATAATATTCTTTGAATGCTGTGAAGAGTCTTTATAGAAGTATTGACAGAATAGGAAACAAGAAGATAAAAGATGGAGAAATCAGTCGTGCATGTTGAGATCTTGTGCATATCCAAGCTAAATGACAATAAGTGTGTGTGTTGTGTTTGCTCTTACCAGGCAGGTGGTCCGGAGACTTGAATTTGTAGGTGATATTGCGACATTGAAGAATCTCGAGGACCAGCTGCTCACCATCCGTCTTTACCTCCTTCTTCAGAGCGATCTTTATCTCCCCCATCACCTGGGACTTACCTGAAAGTACACAGTACAAATACTAGGGTCTTAAAATACTACATTTCAAGGCTCGATTTCAAGATGTCACTTCAGCAAAAGTTCAAAAATTGTTAGCATCAAAATGTACTTTAAGTACACAAAGTAAAAGTACTCATTATACAGAATGGCCCATTTCAAAATATTATAAAGTACAGTAGTATTATGAGCTAAATGTACTTTAGTACTAGTTTCGGAAGTAAAAGTACTGCAGAAGGGGTCTTTTTAAAGTATTATATTATGTATTTTTTTTTAAATATCCTGGTTTTATCACTAACATGTAAGAGGTTATTATAATAGTTTGTAGTTGTCAGTGTGGACCAAATGTAGATATTTAAAATACTGTGTGGATTAGTAGTACAGTTCTGCATTATACCATCATATCATGTGTTTTTATGTACAAAGTAACTAGTAAATCTGAGCGTCAAAATAAATGTAGTGGAGTAAAACTTTCATATTTGCCTCTGAAATGTAGTGGAGTAGAGGTATACAGTTTGATTAAATGGAAATACTCAAGTACAAATCTGTCACAAAAGTATTTAACTGCTAAAATGTACTTTCCATCAATGCTCTATTCTCACACTCCCTCTGTAAAATAAGGCACCTGGTGCGTGTGACTGCCCTCTGCTGGACGCTGAGAGAACTCTCATGATGAGTCAACTCAAACGAGGCCTTCAAACATCTCATTTATTTGTTTAACAACGATGGGGAGAAGTTATGAAGAGCTGTGCCTGGCTTCTGGTTGCCCCAAGGCAACCAGAAGCCAGGCACAGCTCTTCATAACTTCTCCCCATCGTTGTTAAACAAATAAATGAGATGTTTGAAGGCCTCGTTTGAGTTGACTCATCATGNCTATGGGACTCACACTGCACCTCAGTAGATGCTGCACACCCCGCCTCCTAGTGACATGCAGGAGGGGCGAATGTGCACCGCACACTGTGGCTGCATGTGATGTGACAGTCAAGCTGGTTTCCATGGTGAAGATAAACCGCTCTCTGAATCTCCATCTCGCTCCTCCCTCCTTCCATCTTAAACGTCGACCCCATGACCTTTGTTTCCTGGCGTTGACCTCCCTGACACCTGACCTGCCGAAAAACAAACAGGCCAACGAGGCCGCCTCTCTCTGAGGCAGCAGAGGCACAGCGTAGCAGGCGTGCTCACCATTCAGACAGCCCAGTCCGATTGGCTGCCTGCCCTGCCAGCCGTCGTCTCGGCCAATGGGAGCAGAACAGACGGCAGACACCTGACCCTCGGGAAAGCCGTGTCGGAAGAGAGGCCGCAGAGCATCGGAGGTGAGAGTTCCCCCCCAGAGTCTCCTCGCAGGGGGAGAGTGAAACATGAGATGCTACTAACGCACACCTGCAGAAAGAGAGTCTAATATATAGAGCCAGGGAGTCACACTCACCAGAGATCCATGCAGCGAGACACGCTTTCTCCACGGCCACCAACACAGTTCACTAGAACCAGGAAATGAATGTCTGTCTGATTCAATGTGCCACCCCCACGACCCCCCCCCATTGCTTCATTCCTCTGGTATGGACGACGTGTTGCGTGGCCTGACAGGAAAACGTGTCGCCATGGATTCTGTTCTGCACCACATCCCACATCATTCATACTCTATCACACTGCCTGGTCAAACATTTACTTCTTAAACATCTTGCAAATATACAGGTTTTTAAAAAAAATGTAGTACAATCTTAAACATCCTTTAAACTTTAATGATCTCTATTTATTTTTAAGCTAAACTAATGCTAACATCGAGATTATTATTAAAAGTTCATGTAAAAAACTAACATGTCAGCAGGGTCTACGTGCCTCTTGTGTGGTCTATTTGTGCATAAACATATATATGTGGTTTCTCTGGATGTATTTCTGTGTTTCATGTTAAAGCTTTAAATGTGTTGTCCATGTCTGAGAGAAAATATTACACACTTTGTTCATGTGCTTCTTAAAGCTAGCCCACATTGTTTGTGTGCTATTCATTACAATCCAGTCTTCTTTACTGTAAGTGTAAACAAAGCTCCCTGTTACAGATGATTTGAAGTATTAGGCTGATAATGATGGGTTTTAGTTGCTACGGACATGAACTGATGCTTCTTGGACCTAGTTTTTGAAGTCTTGGATCCGACAGAGGTGCAGTTTGTGTCCCTTCTCTTTGTGGTGATGGTGTGGTCGTGTCTGCACAGCTCGTTCCAGCTACAGATCCGGAGACGCCCCGGTCACAGCCGCCTCTCTGGACAGCGGCCTGAGCGGCAGCGCCTACAGCCTGCTGGACGAAGAAGGAGAGACAAACGAGGTGGACAGTGCCATCTTCCAGGTGCCTCGATTGTAAGTCACCTTACTCAACACTATTTTGTATTTAAATCTTTATTGACACATTATACATGGTATTAACATGCTGGTTACAACAACATAACAATCATGTAACAAAAGGCCAGCAAGGCAGTACAAAATACGAATAAAATAAAAGGCTAGTCTATGTCTTCATGTTATTATATTCTTGAAGATACATGTAACTATTAGCTATTGTTCCAGTCAAATGTCTTTGTTTTGAGTCTTGTATAGAGTCAATCTTTCCCACTTTCTGTTGAGTTGCGTTTCTTGCAATCTCAATTTATATGTCAGTTTTTCCATCAAAAAGATTTCTTCCACAATTCTTCCCTATTGGTTTTTGCTTGGTGGTGCTTCCTTACTCCAATCCTAGTGATAGCTTTCCCTCAACAATTATTTCACAATTATTAGCCTCACTTTTTTGGATGTGTTATTAATGTTTTTTGGATACATGCATTGTGTAGTTTTGTAAATTCCAGAACTTTGTTGCCTCTCTCTTTAGTGGAAAGATCCCCAATGGCACAGACGCGATGAAATCCTCACTTGGACTCGGTGACACCGAAGGTTAGACATTTCCTCTAACACTAATAAATGCACTTTTTTTGCATTGAAATAAGTAATTGCAGTGAAATTAAATAACTAATGAACTTATAGACGAACAATTGGTTTGTTGTTTCCGTCTTTTTTGTCTCTATTTATTTTATTAAATGTTTTTAATACAAGTTATTTAATGTTTACTGTTGGCTTTTGATTGCAAGTATTTCAATGTATATTTGCATCATTCAAATTATCCGTAGACTTGTTAACTCATTAATGTTCAGGTTATTTTCATTATCTATCCCTGGCTATTTCCTTTTCTTCTTTCTGCCTTTAAATATTGGTTCAAGTAAATTATGACTAATGCAAAAATGCAAATTTGACCTTAAAAAGCTAGAAAGAGGTTTGTTATCTGACATTCACATTTCCAACCAGTGTGAGTCCTAAGCTACAACGCACATGGATGAACACATTTTGATTATCCGCATAACTTTTTTATCTCTTTTTAATCTGCACTCTTTTTTTTGTCAATGGGACTCTCTCGCCTGGTAATAAACACACACACACAAATACACACACACAGAGTATACCCTTTCACAGTTCTCATTTCCATTCAGTTTCCAAGGCAACCAGAAGCCAGGCACAGCTCTTCATAACTTCTCCCCATCGTTGTTAAACAAATAAATGAGATGTTTGAGTTGACTCATCATGAGAGTTCTCTCAGCGTCCAGCAGAGGGCAGTCACACGCACCAGGTGCCTTATTTTACAGAGGGAGTGTGAGAATAGAGCATTGATGGAAAGTACATTTTAGCAGTTAAATACTTTTGTGACAGATTTGTAGTTAGGGAAAGTTAGGTATTTTTTTGGCCATATCGTGAAATAATTTATTACCAATAGCTTTTTTTACCATATGTCCCTATAGGTGTCTAGTAACATCTCCCAATTTATCCACAGCCAAATCCTCTGGGAATCGCCTTGAGAGCCAATCAAAGTTGGGGTGCCCAGAGGGCCTGGGTAAAAATAGTGAAAACATTTTTTCTACCAAAAGTGACTTTTGAGATGTCTAACTATGGTTTTTTAGGGGTGCTGAATCTATCCCAGCCATTAGTTTTGAGTCAAAATGACTCCTTAACCCTGAAATATTGATCTGTCAAATTTAACCTATGGATTTGGGGTGAAAAATGTATTCTACACATTGAATAATCCACTCTGAATTTAAAAGACACTACAGTAATGACATCTGCTAGGTACGTGCTCAGTATAATTACTTCTCTGCACGTGGAGAATATCAAGGTAGAGGTATTTTGCAGCTGCTTTTATTCAAAGCGTGCAGATTGAACCCAGGCCTCCCGTATACCAGTCGAAGACACTAACCACTGCTCCAACACGCCCACAACAAAGTTACTTTCTGACATGGTAAGTAAATAATTTTGCTTTCTAAAGTTTAGTTGGCTATACATTTGTTAAATGGTTGTGGTATAATTACAACTAGGTTACTGTGTCTCTGATAAATATTACCAAATAAATCGATTCATGATCTAAATATAATCGGATTACAATCGATTGAAAATTCGACCTACGATCGATCGTTGTAGTAAAATCCGACATTATGATTCTCCTATTTTTAACTCGTACCCG